>NW_015551077.1:1076021-1078516 GCF_001515605.1 Sinocyclocheilus anshuiensis | reverse complement strand
TAATGTTTTTTGAACATTAAAGCATGTCAACATATTCTGTTACACCAAATACACAAAATAATGATCTTTAACAAAGCATCATATGACCCCTTTAAGCACCACAAAAAAACAAACAAAAAACCTCAGAAAGTATAGACAATGTTCAAATCATTGTCTGTATGAATTACATATACACACACATACATATATAAAGTTATATATGTGTGTGTGTGTGCAAGCGGAATTCATTGAGGGATTTGTCAGTGTGATTCATAGATTAAGTATTTCAAATACAGGCTATAATATATGCTACTGGCACGCACAGAGGTTTTTTTTCCTACCATCTTTTGGGGGTTTCTTGCTTTTAGACTAGTCGACTAGTCGGATACAAAACTTTCGTTTAAACGACAGTCAAATTAGTCGTTGCGCACATCCCTAATATATATATATATATATATATATACACACATACATACACACATTTAATAAACATAAAATAAGACTTGTACATATTATTTAGAAAAAAACATTTGAGAAAATTCGTATAGAATAACATAGCGCACACACACATATATATATATAGAACATGTTATGATCGTGTTTATGAGTCGGTGCCATCATATATCTGTATAGATTGTAAGCAGAAGGCCGCTATCTAATAATACATTATTACCCTCTGTACATCTCCTCCTCCAGATTGTTTCCGTGTTCAGGATCTGCCTGAATTTCTTGCACACCAGCGCCAGGTTGGGCAGCGCAGCGCCGGGTAGAGAAGAGAAGATCTCCACCAGGAGCTCCGGCGGCAGATCCAGCAGTGACTGCGGGTGCGGCGGCCCTGCAGAGGCCGAGGCCCCAGAGCCGAGTCCACCGGCTCCGCTAGGCCTGCTGTTATGACAGCTGCTGCTCCGGCTGACGCTGCTGCCCTCAGGCTCGTCTTTCGTTTTGCCCACGACCCTCTCCTCTTCCTCCTCGTCGTCCATGTCCATCTCGGAGTCGCTGTCCTGATCCGCCTGGCTGTGCCTCTGCCGCCGCCTGCACCGCCGCGACTGACCCACTCCACAGAGCCTGGCACACACCGCCATCCGTAGCAGCATTACATCACCACCGCTCACCGCTGCTGTCCCCTGCTGCGCTCCTCCAGAGGCTCCTCTGCTGCGCGCGCGCGCGTTACGTGCCTAGGCGTCTTCTCGTGACGCCATCGCGCAGCACGCTGACGCCGTTCGTCTGGACGTCACTGGTTACCGAAGGTTAGTTTTAAATTTGTTTATCTATTTAAACGATCATATTTAAGGCTTTAAAATCAACAACAACATCAAAAAACAAAGAATATTTTACGCCATATTGTTTTTCTAAATACCGCACGATAGCGACATCTTGCTGTCAAATATGAGTTTTCCATTGGGTGGAAAATAATTATTGTTATTACACATAAAATATCAACTGAATATATTTTATTAATGTAAATGTATTTTTTCCCCCAACAAAATACCTGATTCTGGCTGAGACAACAGACGATTTCATCTACAGTAAGTTATAAAAGTAAACACGAGTAACGTTATAAACACAAAAACAGGTTTTAACAGTGTAGATATCAGTGATATTTAAAATGCTAGACCATATTCATTGTCTTTGTGTCTTATTCGTTCAAAGTAAAATAATAAATTGATAACTGATAAGACTGTGATGAAATGTAATAGATTGTAAAATGATTATCCTTTAGGGGGCGCTAGTCGGATAAAAAGCCCAATCAAAAAGCGAGCTATGTTTGTAAATGTTTATTTTCGTCTCACTGGACACGCTTGTCAGTAATATTGGTTTAGTATCATTTAAAACGTATGAACGTCATCACAAACGGCTGTGATTGGTCGAAAAGTGACGCTACTGTAAGCTCAAGTCCCTCGAGTCAGTCAGTAACATTAACATGATGATAAAATAGACGACAAAGTCTTAAAATAGTTCTCAATGTTTATCATTTTACAACTTCCGTTTCCATAGCAACCAGGAACAAACGGAAGAAGCACCTGTGCTGGGCGACATGGTCACTTTATTCACATTTTGCGGTCAAATTATATCTATATTTTAAAATAATGGATATTTTGTTCATCTCTGCTGTTCTGTTCATGCTATTTTGTCCAGGCTGAGGTCGAAGACACTTTGAAGAGAATTCAGGGCATTAATGGTGTTATTGGCACAATCGTCGTTAACGCTGAAGGTAAACTAAATTATTTACCATGGCTTTACTGAAGTAATATTAATTGTAACGTACTATAATATAATAGCTCCCAAAACGTTACATTGGATAAGCTAATATAATATAATACTTCCTGTGACTCTAGGAATAAACTGGATATGATAATATAATATAATTGTTACTGACTATAGGCTAATCGTCAGACTATACACAATAATATAATATAATATAGAAAAGGACGTTACAATAATATAATATATTATATTATATTGTGTGTTCATGGTGTGTGTGTGTGAGTGTGAGTGTGTGTGTGTGTGAGTGTGTG
>NW_015551077.1:1064420-1075992 GCF_001515605.1 Sinocyclocheilus anshuiensis | reverse complement strand
TGTGAGTGTGTGTGTGTGAGTGAGTGTGTGTGTGAGTGAGTGTGTGTGTGTGTGAGTGTGTGTGTGCGTGCGTGAGTGCGTGCGTGCGTGCGTGTGTGTGTGTGTGTGTGTGAGTGTGTGAGTGTATGTGTGAGTGTGTGTGTGTGTGTGTGTGTTAGGGGTAGGGTTGGTGTAGGGCAATAGAATATATATATATACACTAATTCCGAGTATGGGTCACCATACTTGGCCACACTTCACTTCATTATAATATAATATAATATTTCCCACAATTCTACATAGGTACAAGCTATTTGTAGATTTAACTCTGGTTACCATTGTGTTACTATAAAAAAAATTGAAATAATTATTAAAATGAGTTTTCCAATAATAAGTGTGCCTTTTCACTCATATGGCTTATGCACATATGTCTTGTTTGTCTGCTTTATTTTCAGGCATTCCCATCAAAACCACCCTAGACAACTCAACAACAGTGCAGTACGCAGGACTGCTGCATCAGCTGACTATGAAAGCCCGGAGTACAGTCAGAGACATTGACCCCCAGAACGACCTGACATTTCTGCGCATCAGGTCCAAGAAACACGAGATCATGGTGTCGACAGGTGGGTCCTGTCTCGCTTATCAGGCTGTTAAACGCTTATATAGCTCTCACCCTTTCCCCGTTTTCCTCCAGATAAAGAATACCTGTTGATCGTCATCCAGAACCCAGCTGAATAGTGTCACGATGCTATGTTTCACACAGACACATGAACCAAATGTTATTCTTTAAAGCATGTACATTTATTGTACATGAAATGCATCAAAAAGTTTGGTTGTTCAGTGTGATTGATTGCATGTAAAGTCATCAATAAATAAGTTAATTGTTTCTTTATTGTGGAGTATGGGTCTTTAAGGCCTTTAGTTTTTAAGGTCATTTTTAGGAAGTGCAATTCATATCATCTCCACAAGATGGCAGGAGATCAAGCAGATGCTTTGCATTGCTGCTCATTTGCTTCTGTGAAAAATTGCTGGTTTAATTAGTGATGGGAAGTCCGGTTCTTTTCCGCGAACCGAGTGGGCGTGTACGTTCATTATCCGGCTTGCTGCACAGATGCTGCTCTGCTCGTGTTCATCTCTTCACAGCAGTTCAGTCAGTGTACTGTTTGAGTAAATTAATTACTCCGGGATATTGGTTTATTTCGAATCAGAGGGAGTGTCAGCCACGTTTAAAAAGTGAATAACTTAAGTAATTTGTGGATTAATGCTTACACTTTTCAACGATTCAGTCCGATTTGGTGAACTGGTTCAACCGGTTCACTAAGAAGAACCGGTTAAATCGAACGATTCGTTCGCGAACCGGACATCACTAGGTTTAATGGGTTGTGACAACGGTGGTCTGGTTTATTGTGCTCTTACTGTAGTATTAAGATAATTGGTTTGTATGAATGTCTGTCAACCACACTAAAAACATAAAGCACATTTAGTAGAAATATATGCTGGATAAATATGGTTATTAAATGTGGTCGGTGTGGTGGATTTGCAGGTTTGGCTGGTTCATATGTCACTCAGGAGCTTTGTTTGAGCTTCAGCTGATTTGCGTGTTGTGTGTTTGCGTGTATGTGCCTGAGGGTCAGTGTTGTCTTTTGAAAAGAGCAATGCAGCCAGAACATTTGTGCTCTAATTACTCTAACACAATCATTTCTTTTCCTTTTCTGCCTTGAGCTTTTTCTTCTGGTTGCAGTTCTACTGGTTTTTACCCAACAAATCTATTAAGGCACTTTCCATGAACAGTGCAGCCTGTAAATTGGCATCCAATAAAGCAATAAAGGCACAAATTCCATGTTCTGTTAAGTGATTATCTAATAAAATAAAGATGAGGCATGAAAAACAGCAAGTTAATAGTGGTCTTGTGTCTTGTCCTTTTCTACTGCATCCAAAAATAAAAATCCTAAAATATTGTAGAAAATAATAATAATAATTGTTGTTGTTGATGATGATGTTGTTGCTGTTTTTACTTTAAATAATAATATACAAATACTTTATTGTTGTTTTTGTTATAAATAATTAATCTACTACTACTACTAATTATTATTATTATAAATAATAATTATACGTTTTTCTGCTACTTAATATTATATTATGATGATGATAATGATAATTATTATTATAAATTATTTCCTACTATTATTACTACTACTACTACTACTACTACTACTACTACTAACAACAACAACAATAATTATAATAACAATTAGTATTATTACCAATTATTATTATTATTAATTAGTTATTGTTATTACTACTACTACTGGGAATAATAACAATAATAATAATAATAATATCATTAATAACTATTATTCTTACATTCTTTTACTTTTTTAGCTTTTTAAATAATAACACCTATTTATTAATTACTATTACTAATCTAATTATTATAATATTATAATAATTTTATAATATTATTATAATTTTTTTACATTATTTTATTTTTTATTATTTACTAATCTTATTTTAATGGCAAAATATATTTAGTTGTATCTCACATTTGAATGCAACCTTGTTAATATAATTTAGTTTCAGTTTTTACAAAAATTGCATTCAAAAGAGCAACATATCTGTCCTCTTTGCAAAGTTTCTATAGTTTTAGTTAAAGAATTTATGTGTTACACAAGTTATGTTTTGAAGACCCAAATTTGGATAGAAAAATAATAAAATAAATAAAAATAATAATCAGGACATGTAATATTTAGTTTGACTCCATGAGGTTGACAAAAAAAAAAAAAGAATAAATAAAAAAAATCAATCAATCAATCTGAAGGTTGAGCACTTCCTGATATTGTGTTTTATGACCTCTGGCCATTGTAAAAGTTTCAGGCCCTATTTTGCATCCTATTCGTAAAAAAGTGCAGTGTTCAGCTTTGAAATATGTATGTGTATCTAGTTCTTGTACCTCAAGCTGCACACCTGAAGCATGAGAGCGGTGCTGCTTGAGTTTCCCACTGCTGGACTGACCTCTGCTCGGCTCCCATCTGCTGTCTGTTTTACATGCCCAGCGCTGCCAATTGGCACTCACAGCACGGGGCAGAGAGCCAGCAGGTGGACCCGGATCTCGTGTTCAGAGACCAGCTCCTGTGCACAGCCCCGTCAAACAGTGTGTCCGTGCAAGATAATTAAGCAGAGGATTAATGATGATGGGCCTAATAACAGCATATTACACAGAAATGGTGTGTTTGCACTTACGTGTTGTATATCATCACTTAAAAGTGCATGTGGTTGTAGTGAAGAGCTGGAGGCGGTGTGTTTCTATATGTCTGCCGTGTGTCTGGTGTTGGTCAGAACAACAGTGTGCTTTAGTTTCAGTGAGAGAGGAGGAGAGCTTTGAGAAGACTGGGGTTTGGACTTCACTGGATGACAATAAAGTCTGGCTTTTATTCACATTTGGTGAGACTGGCTGTTCAAAAGTATAACATGCTCTGAAAAGGCAGTTGGATTTCAATATAATGTTTTCATCCTCCAAAGCTCAGAGTCCTGTATCTTTATCTGTTCTCCCTCTTCAACCTGCTCCGGTTTCTCCAGCGGGCAGCAATGATCTCATTTAAGCTCATTTGTACCTAATTTGACCCCTAAAGTGTCTTTCGTTGGTGTAACTTAATGTAGTCAGTCATGTTAGGTATGATTAATATGATTGAGTCACATTAATTTAATTTGTTTCTAAAATGAAAATGATAAATTAATTATATTATATATTATAATATATGTATTTTATAAATAAAAATTATTCAGCTTTCATTGGTGTGAGCTAATGTAGTCATATGCAGTAATTTTACATATTTATCATATTATTTTGTATGATTTATGTATGATATTATTTTTAATCTATTTATTAAATAAAAATTATGTCATTATTTTTTTTATTTTATAAATAAAATTATTTGACCTTTATAGTTACTTTCATTAGTCTAATGTACTGTAGTCAGATTCAGTCATATTAAATATTTATCATCCTATTTAAATTATTTATTTACTAAAAATATTTTTAAATTTATAAATAAAAAAAGACATTTAATGTTACTTTTATTAGTGTAACTTAATTTAGTCAGATTAAGTCTATTTATTTATTTATTTATCCAAGATAAAACTAATAAAATATATATATATATATTATATATATACTGCTAGTGTATCTTAATTTGGTCCGTTTGAGTCATATTAAATATGAATAATGTTTCAGTGAAATAAATTGTTTTTATAATTTTTTTTATATTATTATATGTTATTTATTTATTTCTATGATGATGATAATGATTATAATAATAATTATTATTATTATTGATTTCATAAATAAAATGATTTGACCCTTAAAGTAACTTTCATTGGTGTAACTCAATGTAGTCAGTCAGTGTAGTCAGAGTCAGTCATATTAAATATTAATAATGTTTCAGTCATATTAAATATTTGTATTAGTTGTTTTATATTATATTATTAATTTTAAATTAATACATTAATTAATAACATTACTTATAATTTTTCTTTTATTATTTTGAGATATATTTTTTATTAAACTTTGTTGTGTAATGCCCTGAATGACGCCTGAAGTCATGTGGTTTGTTGAGGAGAGGTGTGCTGTTACTTTATTAAGTGTTCTGACTTACATTGACCTGAGACTTTCGGGTGACCCAGTAAGCATCAACACCCTAGTAACCACCCAGGACAACCTAGCAACCGCATAGCAACATGCGGCAACCACTCTCAAAATCTTAGGTATGTGGTGCTGAGTTTTGCATGAACCAAAAAAAAAACTGTTTTTAGTATTTAAAAGGATAAAACAATAAGCTAATATGAACAATGACTTGAATATGACCCTTGACCCATCTGTTGACTGCTGTAGGACTGTGTGATGAGTTTAGTGCTTCAGCGTCTCATCTGACAGCTGCTCTGAGAACAGCTGATACGCTGCAGCCTACAGGACGCTCTATATTACATTACACTGCTTGCATACAATCATAGGATCCTACTCATTCTAGGGATGTAATGATTAACCGCGAGCCGGTTGAAAATCGATTCAAATATGTGACGATTTAAATCGGTTGAGATGCTAAACAAATCGCGATTCATTTAGGGGTAGGAGTTTATATGAATGCATGTCTGAGAGGAACTTACTGACTTTAGAAAAGTTTAGATGGTATTTTTTCTTTTCATCTTGCCTCTGTATAATGCATATTAAAGTTCATAAGAGCAGCGCTGCTTTGTTTACAGCCGAAACCAGGAAACGCTTTAAGTGCCACCTGCTGGCAGAGAGTGAATCTGCGTCTCGTTCAGCTCGTCTGCTGTTTCTGTTTCATGCAGATATTTTTATGTATAGTTTCACAAAACTCAAGTCAAACCATTCTGTTTTTGCTTCAAATTTCGAAATTATACAATCTAATTTGGATTAAAAACTGTTCATGTTGCATGCATGCAGCATCTTTGTTTGGATCATGATTAAAATGCAGTGGTTTCCTCTAATTTTACATGGAAAGAGCACAGACAAAGCCTTATTTTGTTTATATGAAGAGATTTTTTTTAATTTGTGTTACTTATTTGATTTGAGGCTTGTTTTAAAATTTCAATTTAAGTTTTAAATCGTGAATCTAATCGAATCGTGAGTTGAGTGAATCGTTACATCCCTAACTCATTCCACTCATTTGAACGTTGGTTTTTCATTTTTTTTTAAACAGTGCCATTCTGGAATTTTTAGAATTAAAATAAAAAAAATATTTTTCCAAACACGCTGCAGCTGAATTTGGACGACAATTCACCTTTTAGTGCAAATCCTGTTCTGTAAACACACAGTTCAGTAATTCAGGAGTCACAACAGCATTCTACAACCAAACTGAGTCAGGAAAAATGCAGGTAGTGACAAACGCATTTACAGAAAATTTGCAGTGTTTACAGAAAAAAACTGAACAACTAGTTGTTAACGATGTATCAGAGTTGTGTCTCTTCTGTATGTGGTGCATGAAATCATACGGTACGCTTGGACTCATTAGTGTTGCCAGATCTTGCTAGAAAATCAACAACAAATAAGAACAAGCCCATGATAAACTCAAATCCAAATGCGTTATCTTGGAATTAAGCCATGCTAAAATATAGAGACCTGCACTTGTGATAGTGGTTTACATAAAATCGCAGAACATAATGAGTCTTTGGCCGCTGTAATACCGTACTTTTGTCAAAAATAACGGATGCCCGAGCACGAGAAGCCAGAACATTGCTAAGCAATCATCGCCGTTTCAAGAGTGAGTTCTGTTCCATAATGTAGGGGTTCACTCATGTAATTAAATGCGGTTGTGACTCCTGAAACTCTAAAGTTTGTACGTGACCATTAACGTATATGTCTAATGCGTACAGAGTGTTGCAATAAAGTTGTAGGTGTCTGAGTTCAGATGCACACACAGGAATCACACGGGTTATAGAAGTGATCCTCTCATAATGTATTTATGACGGCATTTATTACTGAGAGGAACAAATATTACACCCATAATCTCACCAAATCTGTCAAGGTTGCACTGTTAACTAAACTAAACCTAAACCTATCAAAAAAACGTTTTGTTAATTAAAATGAAATGAAATAAAATATTAATATCAAATGAAAAACTTAAACTAAATGAAAATGAGAAATGTTGGCTGAACCGAAATAAGTTTAAGTGCTAAAATTACTAACTGAAATAAAAATAAAACTGACAAAAAATACAACTATTTAGAAATATTTTTAAAAAATTCATAACAACTAATAATAATGACAAAAGCACATAACAAAAGTACTAAACCGAAACTCAAATTAAAATATGAATACTAATAATAGCATATAAATAAAACTGAAATAACATTGTTTTGTGGTTCAAAATAAAGAAATTATATTTTGCAAATAATAAATAATTATGCAAAAGTAAAAATAATAAATTATTAATTAAACTGATATACTTAAAATGTTTTATTAAGGTTTTACATAATCTGAATGCTTTTAAAATCAATATGTATTTATTATAATTGACATAATTTACTAATTACTATTACTAATCAAACCTCTTTAAATGATCTTATATTATATTATTTATTATATAATATTGAATTAAATAGAAATAAGAAATCACATTCCTTACAAAAATTATATTGGCCCCAATTTCTCATTACATAATGCACAAAAAATCTCAATATCATTAATGCTAAAATAAAATTATCTGAAATGTTAAGTGATAAAAATAATAATAAGAAGAAAACTTAAATAATAGTAATTAAAAACACACGAGAATCTGACCAGAATCACTGAGAATCCAGAATTCCAAAGAACTCAAAAATAAAACATTAAGACAAGGAAAATGTAACAATAAATGAAAAATGATTATGAAAATAATATGTCAATTCTTAATGGTTCCAATAAAATGTCTTTTGTTTTTTCTTTTATTTATTTAGGGGTGAAATATGCCTCAGAAATGTTCTAGTGAAACTCCTTCCTGCCCAACAAGAATGACAAGATAACAAAAATGCAGCATCCACAAAGCCAACCAGACGAGATCCCAGAGATCAGAGTTAGCAGCTGAAACTGGATTTGACCTGTAGTAGTTTTCTAATCACAAACAGTGGCCATCAGGCTTTATTACACCTATACTGTAGGTGAAGCAGCTCTGTCTGACAGCTGTCATGTTGATATGGTCAGAGCCCGTCTAGCAGCTGTCATGTTTACTCCAGCACCTCAGTCTAATGCTCACTGAACACTCACTCGTGGACCATATGGACCCGGAGAAGAAGGAGTCCTTCACACACTTTATGTGCTGGCATACTGTGCTGTGTACTTTGTGTAGGCGTGGACAAACTGTGTATCAGGTTGAATCTTATAATGGCTCGTGTTGAATATTGTGCTGAATATTTCATGGTCATTTCATGTCCAGTTTCATGCTATGTTGTTGTATCACTGTGATCTTTGTTCTGGTTTGAATGTCACAAAACCTGTCAAGAACATTTCCAGGTCATATTTCACTCCAAAATCTGAAGGGGAAAAAAAAAAGTTATATTTTGCTTACAGAAAGTTAAGCATATTTCTACGCCATTAGGGTTTTTTACAATGTGACATTATTTTCATGACAATTAAAACTAAAATGAAGCATGTTATATAATATAATATAATAATAATAACAGAATAGAATAGAATAGAATGATAAATAGGAAACTGTCACCATTAAAGCAAAAATATTTTTTTTTTTAAATGTAAAATTATTTAATATTCTGAATATCCGAACTGTTAAGTAACAACAACAACAACAACAACAATAATAATAATAATAATAATAATTAAATGCACATGATAATCGGACAAGAATCATCACTGAGAATCATTGGAATTCAGGTCATCTTTCACCCCAAAATTGAAAGAAAAAATAATGTTATATTTTACTTATAGAAAATTAGGCATATTTTGAAGCCATTGAGATTTTTTTACACTGTGACGTTATTTTCATGACAATTCAAACTACAATATAGCATATTATAATATAATATAACATAATAATATAAAAAATAAAGAAGAAATTTTGTTTTGCTTACAGAAAACTGAGCAAATTTTGAAGCAACTTTGAAGATATTTTTACAATGTGACATTATTTTTAAGACAATTAAAATTATAATTAAAAAATATAGCAGGTTTACATATATTTTATAATAAAATGTATTATGATAATACAATATACATTAAAATAATAATATAATCTTGATACTGTAACTGTCAAACACTGACAAACTAATTAAATTAAGTGTCTCTACTCTCCGAGACTGAAATGTTTCACTCAGTGACTATTCACAGCATTCTTCATATATATCTATATATTGTTTTCATAGTTTCTGACCTCTTGACCCATGATGTTAACGTTTCCTCAGGCCAGAGAGTTTCTATCTGCTTCATTGCTCAGCAGATGGTGAATTAACACCAATTAGCCTCCGATTCAGCTCGTCTTCACTGCTGTACACGACGACACCTGGACAAGAGCACAAACCCGAGGCCACAAGAGCCTATTAGAACAGAAAACAGATGTGCGACTTGTGGCTGAAGATTGACATAATTATTAGAGGCAAAAATGTGTAAACCAAAACATGGATCTAGAGCACAAATAGCCTGTAAGCAACATGGGAAAAATACTTGATTCTGATTCAAAGACAAACAGGATATGAGAGACATGGACAATTTTATACTTTATTATAATATAATATAATACTTTAAGAAAAGTCTTTAAAAATCGGGCCCAATGTAACATCTTAATATGATGGAATTTTTCATGTAGATTTCTTACAGATGAATTATCCGTATTTTGAATTACTCATTGCGTTTTAGGGTTAAAGGTACCGATTGCCGAAATGAATCAGTTTTCCTGCCGCTAGTTTGGACAGAAGAAGAATTTTATGTCGTTTAAACGGCAAACACTGTTACACATTTCGTTTAATAGATCAAAATTCTGTGCAAATACCAAAACACACAGTTTTTGTGTAAAATATGGTGCTAAATGAGTCGGAGTGAACTGACCTCAGTGTTTAACAGAATTTGAGACCATTAATCAAATAATGTGTCCTGAAAATGTGGATACAATAGTCTCTTTTCAAGAGGCGCACCCATGTCTTTTGTCTTCTTGAGCGTAATGCTAACACAAGCTAACAACAAAGTATTTCTGGAGGCTGTTGTGAGATTGGTTTTGACATGACTTCTCACAGGCACTCACTTACTCCTGCAGTAAAAGGCTAAACTGAGGGGGCTAATGGTTACTCGTAATAGAAATCAGCTGGAGATACTGACGGATGAGCTGTTAGCTGAGCTGGAGTCGTGCTTACCAGTCCTGTGGGCCCTGATCTCATGATGGGATGTTGGGACCATTTTTCTGGATCTTAACCACAAATACAGAGCTTCTTAAAATGATAAATGATAACATTTCACAAATCCAATACATTTTTTAAGCCCCATACAGATATTTAGAAAGCTTTGTGATACTCATCCTGACTGACCAGCTAACAATTTATGTTCCAAGAGCATTTAATAAACACTCTAGAATAGAAATCGTATTCCAAACGTTCTGGAAATGATCAGCATTGTTAATTCACAAAGAAATGACTGTCATGAACCGGTTCTTACAAAACAGTCAGTCTGATGAAACCGGCACTGAACATTTAATATATAGGCCTATAAATGTGGATACAAATATGTATGTATATACAAGGGTGGATGTGGGCATCGTTCATTATGATTAATTAATTATAGTTTATGACGTTTAAACATTGTAAAGACATTTCTGATCTTAACTGTATTTAACTAATTATTAAAAACTATTAAAAAATTGGTCAAACTGCCCTGTAGTAATGGCGTGGTCGCATTAGCAAAACTGAAGTGAAATTTTGCAATCAATGAACATTATTTAAAATGATTAAAAATGGTCAAATTGCCTAATAGTAAAGGTGCGGTCACGTTAGCGAAACTGGCTCCAAAAGGGAGTCAATCCCATAGAACCCCTTGTTAAAACTTTACAGCAGAAAAGAAATGTTTACAGCCTGGTACAAAAGTGGTTTTGGCCTATATAGCTGATTTTGCCCTTCATGACAACTGTAAGGGGGGTGAATTTTTTTTTATAACATATCCGTTTAGATTATATTAAGCCTTAACGTTCTGCATAATTAAGGGCGTGGCCACTTGAGTGACAGGTGGATTGCCGCTGCTGTCACCACCGTCGAGCTAGGCGGGTGTGGTTTCAACAACCAACTCCACCCACATCCCGCCTCTTCGCCCGTTTTATGGTAGTGACACATGAAGCAGTGATGCATGAGGTCACTTCTAAACGAATCGGCTTTATAGTTTAGTTTATTTCATTTATTTAACAGGGACCATGCACAACACAGGTGTTGTGCCAGAGTTAGCTATAAACCTAATTTGCATCTACAGTCCCTGGGCAGGATGTTGTTATAAAATTACAGCACTCCATCACAAGCAATACAATATAATAAAATATCACATCATATTCCATAAAATTGAAAAACAATCAGTGGTCACATACTTCTTTTTTCTTAAGCCATACTTTAAAGTTTTAAAAATACTAAATGTTGTACACTCTCTAATATGAACAGATATTGAATTCCATCTTTTTGCTGCTCTAACTGAAAAAGCTGATTGTCCAAAGACAGTTTCTTAAATTTAGCCGACCAGGCACCTCTAACTGATGACCTAGTCTCCCTAATATTGTCCTTACAGAAAGTCATACATTGTTTAAGAGGTGGTGGTGCAATCGTGAATTAGTTTATACATGAATCACATACTGTATCTGCAAAGAATAAAAAACTGTCAAACTTCAGTAATTTATCATTTTTAATAATAGTGCAATGAACTCCTTGATTTTTTATCTAAACTTTTCACAGCTTGTGTATAAGGAGTATATAATGGTTTTAACGCAGTTATACTTGTTTGGGAACAACTTGTAGCACAATAGGATAAATGTGGGAGAATATTTGTGTGCATAAAAGGTTTAGCAACAGCCATAGGTAATTGGTGCCTAATATTCCTGAAGATCATCAATCTTGCTCTAGCACT
>NW_015551077.1:1058735-1064410 GCF_001515605.1 Sinocyclocheilus anshuiensis | reverse complement strand
TATATATATATATATATATATATTAGAATCTATAATCATACCCAAATATTTAAAATGCTCAACGATATTTATTGCCTCCCCTTTAACTAAAATATCCAGACAGCGCTCATCAACTCTCTTAATTGAAAAATACTTACAGTTTTACTCACATTAAGAGTAAGGCAAGAATTATTTAGCTAGTCAACTTTGTTCAATGCAGCAGTAAGTTTGATAGCAGATTGTTCTTTTGTCTTAGCATAAGTATAAACAACTGTATCACCTGCATACATCTGAGCCTGGACCTCTGGACAAAACCCATAGGCAGATCATTAATATATAGACTAAACAAAATTGGTCCAAGAATCGACCCCTGTGGGACTCCAGTGTTACAGTCAAGTAATGATAAGCATATTGATTCTTGTACATTGCTTTCTTAAATTTAAATATGATTCCATCCATGTTAACGTATTAGTAGAAAAATTTAACTTTGACAATTTGGATAAAAGAACATTATGATAAACGGTGTCAAAAGCCTTTTTGAAATCAAGTAAGACAGCACCAACAACACCTCCCCTATCAAGACAGATTTAATCTGTTCAACAAAATAACAGTTTGCTGTCTCCATAGAATGATGTGTCCTAAATCCAAACTGCATAGGATGTAATGGAAAGTGACCAAGATTTAAATACTCTACAAATTGATTACAAATGACCTTTTCAATTACTTCAGAGACAACTGGAATAATACTAATAGGTCTATAATTAGTTACATTAGCAGGATCACCAGTCTTAAATATAGGTCTTATTACTGCTGGCTTACAGACATTTGGAAAATAACATTGTTTTATTGACAAATTAACCAGATGAGTAATAGGTGTACTAAGAGCATTTGTATACTTTGTAACAAATACAGAATCACACTCAGTAACATCTTTAGCCCTAGTGTAATGGTCATGGACTTTTAGTTTGTGTTTTTCCCTGTTCCTGTCTTGTTTTGTTTCTTGACCTAGTTTTCCGTGGTCCCTTGATTAGTTCATTCTGTTCACCTGTGTTTGTTAATGATCTCATTAGTTCCCTAGTTTAGTTACTGTATAAGTACTCCATGTTCTGTTCAATCCCTCGCTGTTATTGATTGATTATGTTAAATGTTGGTTGTGCTGCATTTTCCTGAGTTTCTCCAGTGTTTCTTCTGTGGATTTATTAAAAGACTGTGGTCCTTACAGCACCAACACATGACACCTAGAACTCTTTGCTGACTTACAATATTTATTATATAGGACTCAGATACTTCAAAAATATTAAAATCAGGAAAATCATGATTTGGTTATATAATATCCATACTTCTTACACTAAAACCTTGTGTTAAATCTTGAACTGAATCTATAAAAATGATTATATACACAAGCAATTTGATCCCTATCTTGAATTACAGTAAAATTCCCTGAACTTGTAATTCAATACCTTTATCTCAGTTTTTACTCTTTTTATTTCGTGCTATATTGATATTCTTCCAAAGTTGTCTACTTTTCCCCTTAGCATCATTTATAAGAATTTTGCTTTCACCTTTTTCAATTCATTTTACAACTTTATTACAAGTATTGAAATGTCCTTCTATCTTGAGCTAACCCTGATTTGAGCGCTATTTTCAAAGCACGCTCCCTCTGTTTCATTAACTTCCATAATTGTTCATTTAACCAAGGCAAATTCTGCTTCTCTCTAGAAAAAGAGAAATTTTTTCATAAACTCACCTTTAGTCTTATTAATTGTGACCATTAAATACTCAGAGGCAGCTTCTAAATTAACTGTAGACACAATGTCATTCCAGTCTAGTTTTTTTTTATTTCTCTTCAAATTCATTTTTAAATCTATTCGATATAATATTTAGCATATTTTCGTTGTCTTGTTGATATAGAAACCTATGTTTTGTTAATTTTCTTACATAAGATTATGATCTGATAACCCTGTTAATACATTTATTGACTTAGTTATTCTTTCTGGTTTGTTACTAAATATGAAATCAGTTTGAGTTTCAGATAATGAGTTCATTCTAGTGGGGCCCTGAATTAACTGTACGAGGTCAAACTGTCTATTTCCTGAAGCTTTTATTTGACTTCTCAGTGCAATTTATATTAAAGTCCCCAACCAGAATCAACTCTTTATTTCTATCAAACCCTTTCAAAAGATTTCTCAAATGATCAACATACTACTTGATGAAGGAGGTCTATATACTGTATGCCCACTACAGTAAATGCCAATACAAAAGGCAATACATTCTATATCCACTAAAGTATTAATTTCAGTTTCCTTGCATTTAATGCAGTCCTTCACCTACATAAGCAGTCCACCAACTTTTCCAGATTTTCCTTTCTGAAGACTTTATATCTTGGAACCAGATATGCAGTGTTCAGTGATGATTCTGGTCAGTGTTGTGAATTTGCATGTTCAAAGTTTAGCTAATTTGAATCCGATGCAAAATCCGTGTGGGGAAATGTTCCGCTTTATGAGTCCCTTACGCAAAATTCAGATTGCACTGATTCCTATTGAAATGACTGTGGAATTGCCTTCTTGAGGAATTTCGCGGTACAAAGGTAAATTTGACAGCATCTTAATGTTTATCATTTTTATGCTAACATTTTAAGAATGTTTTGTTAACATTAGTATTTTACCAGTAACGTTGAAAGATCGCTAGAAGAACGTTAGCCAAAGTTCTGTTTATGCTATAGTTTCTGACCTCCATAATGTTGTTGATTCCAGCTTTGTCTTCTGTTATTTTATTTGTAATGTCCGTCGCCTTCTTTAATTTCCTTTAAAAAGTATCAGCCCAACTGTGAGTATTCCAGACACATTCACAGGCAAAAAAACTGAAATACTGTTTCATCATATTTCATTTTCCTGGATAGGAAAATTTCATCAAATTTATTTTAAAAGTCATCAGTATTTTCGAAGGGATAGTCCATTTCTCTTCGTACTTGAATCAAGTGGTATACAAAATATTCAGTAATAAATCAGGCATTTTAAAAGATTGTTCAAGTGTTTTATTTGATTACTTTTATATATATATATATATTTACATTTCTGTTTTTTTTAAGATGAAGTCTAAAAAGTCTAGTCTTTTCATCTAATATTTAGATTTTCAGCTATCAAAAATGATTTTTAATATTTATAGGTAACATTAATAAGTCACATAAATGTCACTATGTTTGACTCTACATTTGTCAACATGTGCAGTATGTAACTCTAGGTAATGCATCCCACAATGCAATGCAGACTTAAAGGAATCGTTCACCCAAAATGAAAATTTGCTGAAAATGTACTCATCCTCAGGCCATCCAAGATGTAGATGAGTTTGTTTCTTCATCAGAACAGGTTTGGAGTAATTTTGCATTGCATCATTTGTTCACCAGTGGATCCTCTGCAGTGAATGGGTGCCGTCAGAATGAGAGTTCAAACAGCTGATAAAAACATCACAATAATCCACAAGTAATCCACACCACTCCAGTCCATCAATTAATGTCTCGTGAAGCAAAAAACTGCATGTTTATAACAAACAAATCCATCATTAAGATGTTCTTCAACTTCAAACTGTCACTTCAGGCCAAAATATGAGTCCATAATTCATAATAATGCTTCTTTTAGTGAAAAAGTCCATCACCTGTTTTCTCTCACATCAAAATCCACCCACATATTTGTTTAGAGCTGTTTTTGCTTGATCAGTAAACAGTGCTTGAGCTGTGCAGATTTCTCTCCGGATTCAGATGAGATGACTTTCTCAATGGAGGAAGCAATATTATCATGGAGGACTTTCTGAAAGCAACAGTAAAAAGTTAAAAACTTGTTAATTATGGATTTGTTTCTGACAAACATTCAGCTTTTCACTTCACAAGATGTTAACTGATGGACTGGAGTGGTGTGGATTACTTGTGATGTTTTTCTCAGCTGTTTGGCCTCTCATTCTGACGGCACCCATTCACTGCAGAGGTTTTTTACAAAAAATGTCAAAATTAAGCATATTTTTTTTCTAAAATGAAGTAATTGGATTCCACTTACTGTTTTAAACATGCACATGATGAGGTAATTATTGCTGATTCACTGCATATCATGGTGATTATTGTTGGGGGAGCTACTTAGAAAACATGTTATATTACATTTATATATGATTATTAAAAATAAGGCAGTATACAGTTTATATGCACTTTATTCACTGAGCATTACTCTAGAATTTCATTCCAAACATAACGTGTGATTAATTCCCCACCGAAGGCAGATGTCAGCGCGGTCACAACACCAGAGGTCACAGTTAAGGGGTCGGGTTGCACAAACCGCTGAGTGAAGTTCAATAGCCAATTACAGACATTTGTTGACGTGAACAGCTCACCCTGATACTGGAGAATGATGTTCCAGGGCGAAGGTTAATTAACATAATTCAGGGGAGGACCATCGCAGATCGGATTCCCGTCGAGCGCAGGCTTCGTGCTTTCCAGGCCACTGAGAGTCGACCCGAACACCTGTGCCTTCCACTGGGACCCAACACACACTCACACAGTCACGACACCAACACAACCCCGAACACACATGTACAACGCTGTTTTAATGGAGTTCCCCTCACCCCCAGTGCTCCTCACACACACACACACACATGCTAATTTCACACTCGGTAAGGTTATGTATTCTTTTATGTATCATGTATTTCATTTATTAAATTATGTGTTATACATATATATATAATGTTTATTTATTTATACAAATATTGTAATTATAAGTTATTTCTATTATGGTGTATTTTATGTCAAGAAATGCTTGTTTAAGTATGAAATAATTTTATTATGTGAGATACGAAAAATATAATGCATTTATTGTCAAATTCATTTTAATTTAAAATAAATGTGTTTATAAAAATGTATTTATAAATATAAATATATATAATAAATGTATTTATATTTTATCATATTGTTACACATATTTTAGTTTATGACACACACTCACACAGTCACGACACCAACACAACCCCGAACACACATGTACAACGCTGTTTTAATGGAGTTCCCCTCACCCCCAGTGCTCCTCACACACACACACACACATGCTAATTTCACACTCGGTAAGTGTGAAGCCTGTCAGCCGGGCTCAGATGCAGGCACAGATGGCTGGAGGGAATGATGGGCGATGGATATTGTTGCTAAAGCCCCTCTCCATGAAGCAGCCCATCCTGAGAACAGATACCTCTTACTATCAAACCACATTCAAACTTTCATCGGGAAAGTTGCGTCCCTAAATCAGATTAGATGCATCACATTTGATATGTAGTATAGGTGAATTCTGTATTAATGCACTTAAGTGGCTATCTTTCTTTAATGTTGAAGAGCCAGGTGTTTTAATGAATCATTCAAAAAGACTCAAGAACTCACAAGTTACCGGTTTGAATCAGTCTGATGAATCCTTCACTGAGTGAAAATGCTTAGTAACCAGAGTGATTCACTTACTGAACTGCACGTGATCATTAGAGAAATCTTCATAATATATGAAATACAACCAAAAAAGCATAAATATACAAACATTAGATTTAAACATATATATACAGTATATATTTTTTGTATTTAATGTTAAGAAATACTGATTTTATTATGAAATTATTTTTATGTGAGATAATGAAAAAATATAATGCATTTATGTTTTGAATTTGTATTTTATTTAAAATTA
>NW_015551077.1:1035028-1058720 GCF_001515605.1 Sinocyclocheilus anshuiensis | reverse complement strand
TATTTCTATTATGGTGTATTTTATGTCAAGAAATGCTTGTTTAAGTATGAAATAATTTTATTATGTGAGATACGAAAAATATAATGCATTTATTGTCAAATTCATTTTAATTTAAAATAAATGTGTTTATAAAAATGTATTTATAAATATAAATATATATAATAAATGTATTTATATTTTATCATATTGTTACACATATTTTAGTTTATGAAATATAAATTAGGGTTTGAAATAATTTTATTATATAGTTATGAGGGACATGAAACAACAGGGACAACAGTCAGTTTTAGAATTTAATGTCAGAATTTAAAAAATGCTAAAAATATTTATAATTTTTTATATATTTAATTAGTCAGTTAGTTATTTCCAGAATTTAATGTCATTAAAAGTAAGTGACAGCAGAATGTCATGACTGACCAATCAGAATCAAGTATTCCAGAGAGCTGTGTAATAATTGGTGGAAGAGTTGTTCATTGTAGTGCACTGCTTCAAGTGACATATTGCTTTATTAACACGTGTGACTCATGACTCACTTTATTTGTTACTGACTGTCTTTCTGAACCCAAACAGTGAGGTGTGGCCGCGGATGTCTGTGAATGAGAGTCTGGTCTGGATGAGGATGGACAGAGGGGCAGCAGACGGATCAGCCAGCCACGCGTGATCTGAGGGATGGAGCTTCTAATCCCCAGACGGGTTGCCAAGGCCCGAATCTGCTGTCCCACTCTGGCACACAACACCCTTTTCTATAAATGTGTCCGTACAAACACATGTGAATGTGTGCACGCGCACATAGACCTTACTTACAGGCTAATCGCGGCTGACAGGCCAGAATGAGGTGGAGATGAGGGTCTCTGATGCCAGGCTTGTTAGGGTCTGGGCTACAGCTGTGCAGACTGATGGGTCGTACCATCTGTCAAACAGGCCTCTGGGAGTGAGAAACATACAGAGAGCTTTAATTGGGTTGTGAGGGAGAGAGATTGGCCTGCCGGCGTGTTCCAGCAGATCTACAGACTAATGACACTGTTCTAGGAGTCGCGCTGTGAGCGCAGAGCTGCTTTTGTAGCATTCACAGTTTTCCCGTAAAGGGGTCATATCGTACTTCTTTTCTTTCGTGTGTTCAACTTATAAATATATATATATATATATATATATATTATACTTGTTTTATTGTATTATACATAACATGTATGTATTCTTATTTTAATTATTTTAGTCATATTATTTAAAAAAAATATTACACTAAAATAATTTTTATTAATAAAGAAGTATTCATATTTGAGAAATAATATAATTGTATCTTTTAATATTCTTATTATTTTAGTCATACATTTAATTATTTTATAATTTTTTTATAATTTATAATTAATAATTTATAATCTAATAATTACATTTTATAATTTATTTATTTATTCACTTACTTACTTACTTACTTATTTTCCATGTATGATCTGCATGGATGTGGTTTATAAAAGCAGGAAAATAGTTCACGCATGTTGGTTAGTGTGCATCAATTAAAGCATTAATATAGAATGGTGATTAAACTGACTTGGAACTACCTGTGCATTAAACGGTTTTACTGCACACCTGCCAGCCAATCAGAATCCAGTATTCAGACAGACCATGGATAATATAATATGTATGTATATATGCATAATTTACTATAGTCACTCTGGTCTATATAGAAAAACTAATAAAATGGTTGTTATTATTATTATTATTATTATGATTATTAAATGTAACAATACACAATAAAAATTAATATTTTAATATTCATATTTTTATAATAAACTGACTTGGAACTACCTGTGCATTAAACGGTTTTACTGCACACCTGCCAGCCAATCAGAATCCAGTATTCAGACAGACCATGGATAATATAATATGTATGTATATATGCATAATTTACTATAGTCACTCTGGTCTATATAGAAAAACTAATAAAATGGTTATTATTATTGTTATTATTAAATATAACAATACACAATAAAAATTAATATTTTAATATTCATATTTGTATTATTTATTTTATTATTAACATATTTTTTAAATATTTTATAATTAATACAGTGTTTATAATTAATAAAATATCATATTTGTTTAAATTATTTTATTATAAGAAAAATATTATAATTAATATCATTATAAAAATTAATTAATTAAATGTCATACACACACATACATACATTTTGTTGTTTCTTTTCAGTTAATTTATTATGAGGAAAAAAATCATATAAAAATAAATTGCACTATGTAAATTATAATATTTGTTCAAATTTATTTGAATGTTTAATAATATATTCATGTTTATTTATTCCTTCTATAAATTAAAATTATGTTATAATATTTATAAATTATTATAGAATTTGTTTTATGTTATGAAATACAGATTAGAGTTTTACAATAAATGAATTGTATTGCTGTGGTGTATATACATGTGGAAGGTTTTTTTTTTTCTTTCTTTTTTTCTCTTTTGGCAATTGATATTTGGGTTTTATTTGCCTAATGAAATTACAATAGGTTTTACAGGAGTCTTTTATTTTCATTATTATTATTCATATTTTCATATTTTAGGGTCATTTTCAATGTCAGTAAAGGTATAAGCCAGGTGTAAACTCGGCCATTGTTTGAGCCTCCCAACTATCCAGACAAAGCAGCGTTGGTGTGAGTTTGGAACAGCACTGTCTGTTTCACCAGCCAATAGCAGATGGGGAGTGCTTGAGAAACATGTTTGAAAAAAGTGTGATTGTTTTATTTGGTGATGATTTTACTATTGATGTTGTTATTGCAACAAAATAATTACATTTCATGGCTTTTTCCCCCCTCTTGGGTTTATGTGCTAATGGCCCTGGTTCAGATATCTGACTCCACACGGACTGTCATCTTATATTTGGCTGGCGACACATTGTTTTCTCTGTCTTTCCCTATAGTCACTTGTGTGATTGCAGTTGAATGGCTTTTCAAAGAGTTGCGCGTCTGGAGAATAGGCCGCATTATTCGAGCTCATGACCTCTGGAGAATTGGGTCCGAATCAGACAATAGCAAACAGGACGCTGGCAGGGCATGATGGATTATAAAGCCTCTTAATCAAGCATTACTATTTACATCCAAATGTATGTATTTCATTTTGGACAGTAATGAGTTCTTATTCTCCAAAAGTAAATTCGGTGGTGTTTCTTTTCGCCCATAATCTTCAGTCTTCTGTAGATTGAGTCGTCCAACTAGCTGTTCTCTAGCTGTTCATTGGTCTGGGCATGACCTTTGACCTCTCTTTATGGCAGGAGACACGCAGGGGTCGCTGGCTTTGACCACCCACCCATGAGAAAGTGGTGAAGGAGAGGTCAGGGCGCTTCTTTGTTGGGAACAGACCAGCTGGTGTGCCCAAGTCACTGTTGTGCTGCTGTTTAATGGACTTCCTGTGACAATGCAGCGAATAAGATGAGAGGGAGTCTGGAATGAGACCGGCTCCAATACTTCATGAAGTGAATCATTCTTCCACCAATGCAGACAAATCTACAAGGAGAAACATGATTCACAAACAAATGACTCTTAGTTGATTCTTTTTAGTGAATCAAAAACATATAGGATAACTAGTGTAGTCTGATTCCTGAATGATTGACTCTTATGAGTTGATTAATTTTAGTGAATCAAAAACATACAGCGAAACTAGTTTAGTCCGATTCCTTAATAAATGACTCTTTTGAGGTGATTCATTTTATTGAATCAAAAACATACAGGACAACGAGTTCAGTCTGATTCCTGAATGAATGACTCTAGCACTTTTTAGTGAATCAAAAACATACATTGAAACTAGTATAGTCTGATTCCAGAATGAATGACTCTTTTGAACTTTTATCTTTTTCTTTTTTCTTCAGTGAATAAAAAACAGAACAGTGAGTTTAGTCTGAATTCCTGAATGAATGAGTCTTATGAGCTGATTCTTCTTATAGTGAATCAAAATATTCAGAACAACTAATGTAGTCAAATTCCTGAATGAATGACTCTTATGATCTGATTTCTTTGTAGTGAATCAAAAACATATGTGACCCTAGACCACAAAACCAGTCATAAGGGTCAATTTTTCGAAATTGAGATTTATACATCAGAATAAATAATCTTTCCATTGATGTATGGTTTGTTAGGATTGGACCATATTTGGCCGAGATACAACTATTAGAATATCTGGAATCTGAGGGTGCAAACAAATCAAAATATTGAGAAAATCACTTTTAAAGTTGTCCAAATGAAGTTCTTAGCAATGCATATTACTAATCAAACATTAAGTTTTAATATATTTACAGTAGGAAATTTACAAAATATCTTCATGGAACATGATCTTTACTTAATATCCTAATGATTTTTGGCATAAAAGAAAAATCAATAATTTTGACCCATACAATGTATTTTTGGCTATTGCTACAAATATACCCCAGCGACTTAAGACTGGTTTTGCGGTCCAGGGTCACATAGAGTAACAAATATAGACTCTTTTTCTGAATGAATGACTTTTATGAGGTGGTTCTTTTAAGTAAAGGGGTCATATGATGCTATTTTAAAGATCATTATTTTGTGTAACGGTCCTGTTGCTCCAGGCACGGCTGGGATATCCATTCCGGAAGAGGGGAGAAACAAAACAAAAAAGAAAGAAAAACGCCGCTAATCTTACTCACTTTGACGGGCTGCTATTCTGTTACGTAATGGCTACGGAGGTGGAACGAGGAGACGAGGAGACACAGGCGTAAACTCAAAATACAGTCTTTTAATCTTTGCTTCGGGGAAATACAGGGCAGGCAGACACTCACGTAGCACATAGGGGAATCAACTCAATAGCAGACAAAGGAATATTGGAGAACACAGGTTTTAAATACTGGGAATGTAATCAGGGAGAAACAGAAACAGGTGTGGAGCTAATCAATCAAAAACCATGGAAACAAACAAGGCAGGAGAAAGGAAACACAGAAAACCAAACCAAAACAGATCATAACCATAACAGTTTGCCCCCTCCCAGAACGGTACGTCCTCGTGCCGACAAAAGTCCAACAGAAGAGGGAGGGTGGGGGTTCAGGATGTGGGCGTGGGGCAGGCAAGGGGAGTCTATTAAATCCACTTTGAAACAGTCCATTAGTTCCTCAATGTAGTCCAGTGGCCAGTTGCAGCTCACCCTCAGCGGCGGGAGTGTGGGCAGGGCTTCCCTCCAAGCCTTCAATCTCCACCAGCACTCCCTCGGGAACGGGCGATGTTGCCGGCTCACGCACCTGGTCAGAACGGTCTTGAGGCTCATGCTCCTGGGCGACGATCAGCTCAGTCACGGTTTTGCACGCTGGCTCTCGTGTCGTGGTAGGCTCAGGTCTCCACCTGTACTCCCTCTGGGATGGGTGATGATGCTGGCTCACGCACCTGGTCAGACCGGTCTTGAGGCCGAGGCTCTGGGGCGACGATAGGCTCAGTAGCGGGTATGCGCGCTGGCTCACGTGTCGCGGCAGGCTCAGGCTCTCCGTCTGCGGTGGGCTCAGACATTTGCTCCGTGCAGCGGGATGACAGCTGGCTGGTCTCTGGTTCGGGAGTGGGGCTGGAGATATCCTCCTCAGCGGGGCAGATGGTGAATGGAGATCCGTTTCTCTCCAGCACCCACTCCACGAAAGCGGCGAAATCCTCCTTGGGACCGTTCGCTGGTAGGCGTGCCTTACACCGCTCGCTCAGGCTGCTGTGATAGAATATGCAGAGCGAACGATCCGGGAAGTGTGTAGGGCATGCCAGATCTACAAAGTCCCTGGTAAGGTCCTCCAGCGAACGGTCCTGTTGCTCCAGGCAAAGGAGTTGAACGGCTGGGATTGCCATACCGGAAGAGGGGAGAAACAAAAAAAAGAAAGAAAAATGCCACTAATATTACTCACTTTGTGGGTAATACTGGGAACGTAATCAGGGAGAAACAGAAACAGGTGTGGAGCTAATTAATCAAAAACCATGGAAACAAACAAGGCAGGAGAAAGGAAACAGAAAACCAAACCAAAACAGATCATAACCATAACAGTACTCTTCTAGGTTCAAAATGTGGGGGCGTGTTAGAACGAGTCGTTTTAGGTAGGTGTGGTTGACTCTTTTATAGAGTGGTTGAACTTTTATAAAGAATATCTCTTTGGATTTGAGACTTTAGTCTTTGCAACTTTACAGATCTTCTTTATGCACCAAGAGCTTGTAACACTCCAAAGAGAAAGGAAAACTTGAAATCACATCATATGACCCCTTTAAGTAAACCAAAAGATACAGCAAGACTAATATAGTCTGATTCCCAAATGAAATAATCTTATAAACCAAGCTGAGGAGCCAGAATGTGGAATCAGAATTGGAAACTGGAATTGGAATCATTAAATTCCACACGACTCCCCTAATGGTCGGCCTTGTATTTAAAGCGTATTGCCTTAAAATCCCCACTTGTAATTGAATGTCTTGGGGAGCTAGATAACATCTGCCCGAATTTTGTCTTTAAAGTGCTCTGCTCAGCTAAGCATGTCTACCAACACTGCTAAGAGCGAGTGAACGTGAGAGACAGACAGGAGTGTATGTGAGAGCTCTTTCTGTCTAATGGAGTGATATCAGTGGTGTTCAATGACAGATTCATGACTAAGCATTCGACATTTAAAAATCAGACATCAATAATCCCTCTGTGCTTTGCAGATGTCTGTGATTGATTTATCTGCCTGTACAAATGGGGCCATGTCTATATGTGTGTGTCTATATATATATATATGTGTGTGTGTGTGTGTGTGTGTGTGTGTGTGTGTGATTACTTAAATTTGCACCATCTGTCAGTGACAGACGTCATTTATCTTAGCCCACAATGATGTATTTAAGCCATCAAGGCTGTCACATGAAGTGAAATATGAAAAGACGAGAAAGTATCTATCTATCCAGCTAGCTTGTTCTAGTTCGATCTAGAAAGATCCTTTGTTTTAAGCTTGCATTAGAAATTTCTGTTAACCTGTGTTGGAAAACGACAGTGTTTTTAATAAGTTTTTACATGTCACTTCCTGTGGTTTGACACTTCCTCGGCTGTCAGTTAGCGGTTCGCGAGAATAGCAGTTCTGCCTCTTTGCGCTATGGCTAACTGGCCTGAAGCCAGACTGTGGCTATCTTTTAACTGTTATAAAGAGTGACAGAGTAAAGATAGCCTTCTGTGGCTAGGCCTCCGCTTCTTGTCATATAAACACTTCCAGTAAAAGAACGAGAAAAAGAAGATAAAGCAGAAAAAAAGTCAAAGAGGAGGTAATTAGTGGCACGTTGCAGTAAAAGATAAGATGAAAAATTACAAAAGATAGGTAGAAGGGAGATGAGTGATGTGTTGATACAAATGCACCGTCTGACAATATCCTCAGCAGTGGATCACTCAGCACTTCGATGTAGAATAGCTGTTTCTTGCAGATCTAGTCGACATTTAGTGCAGTTCACCTTGCAGCTTATTCTAGCAAAGACAAGAAAACAAACTGCTGTCTGCAATGCAACCAATTAAAAAAAGTGCAAAACATGTAATCAAGAACAATCTTAAGGACACGTTCTGTCAACCATTTATTGGTATAAATAAGTGAAGATGTCTGTGCGAATGTATATAGAGCTGTAGCAGCAGTGTTATGCTGCCTTCGCATTGCTATGGGAAATTTCCTACTTCTCATTTCTAAAAGAGATAGTTCACCCAAAAATGAAAAATACCCCATGCTTTACTCACCCTCAAGCCATCCTAGGTGTATATGAATTTCTTTCTTCAGACGAATACAATCAGAGTTATATTAAAAAATGTCCTGGCTCTTATAATTCTTTAAAGCTTTATAATGGCAGTGAATGGGTGTTATTTATCGATAGTCCAAAACAAGTCCAATAAAATGCACCCATCCATCATAAAAAGTGACAAGAGAGTAGCACCATGAGAGAGTGGCGTTCCAGCAGATGACGTAGGTCAGATGTAGGCGTAGTGTAAGCTTCGGTGAGAATATGCTAGTTTCGCGAGAACCAAGTTTTGTTTACAGGAGCAAAGGAAGCAAAGTTTCCTTACTTTAGCTCCTCTTGGCTTATATCGAAATCCTCCAACGTTTTTCTTTACAGATCCTCGTTTTGTACTTCTAATTCATGATCGATGTTTTGTTTTGCTCTCTCCTCTGCGCTTCTGCGTTCATCACATTATCCGCTGGAATGCCACGCTCTCGTGAACGTGCGTACGACAGTTAGCTGAAGCTAGAGATTACGGTTTATAAAGTTTTAAATATGGATATTTTTCTTACAAAAATGCATTTTTTTAAGAGCCATGTGGAGAACTTTTTATGATAGATTGATGCACTTTATTGTACTTCTATTAGACTATTTAATAACACCCATTCACTGCCATTATAAAGCTTGGAGTAAGTCAATGGGAAATTTTCATTTTTGGGTGAACTATCCCTTTAAGAATTTGTTGCCTTCATGTGCTTTGAACAAATAGGAACCATGAAGGACACCAGGTTCATTCTTGTCTATTTTATGGGGAGTCTTATTACAGCCAAAATAGATTGAAGATTTTGCACATTTCTGATGAATTTCAAATGAAATGTAGTGTCCCATTTGTTGACGATATAAACATTACCCATGCTTTACATTCACTATTCTGGATAGCCAGCAACATAGACAATGATTCACCGATAGTCAGCTTGCTGGGCAAATAAAAGGTGTTTTCTCTGAAGAAAATACATACAATATGCATCAAATGGTTATTTATATATGTAAATAAATATGATTGTACTGTAAATTTCCTTCAACATGTTTACATTTTATGGCCTGACCCAACTTGGAAACGTGGGTTTTAAAATTATTCCCAGTTTTCCAGTCATAAATACGACTTGAGAGGCAGTTCAGTGTCCAATTTCTGACTAGGAAACTCATAATTATGATAATTGTAATAGCATGCAGCATTAAAGGGGGTAAATTTAAAGATTCAAGTTTTCCAAACTGTTTTACAGTGCAAACTGTCTAAAGCCCCAAAAAATACTTTTTGTGTGCATATGCTAGCATTTGCGTACAATCGAAAACATAGCCTTTAAAAGTCTAAACAAATTCAATGTGCATGAGCGACCCGGTTACAGAAATTGAGTGGTGTGTATGCAGTACAGTACTCATCAAAATTGAAGTATGCTTTGGGCTTAACAGCAAAGCAGCACTGCTAAAAATGTACAACTAAATGTTTTTAAAAAGAAAAACTTCGATAAATGATCATTCCCCATTCAGTTTGGTTCCAAGTATAATGATAGAAACCTGCACACCTTCACTCTTAAAAGTTACATGTAGGTCAGGCAATCTCAAAGCATGCAATTTTGGTAAGTGCTTGTCATTTTGTGTGCCATATACAGCCACTGTGAACTATGGAATACTGCAGACCCAACTGCAGGAGGACATTCTTTATAAAGTAAGTTATTCATAACAGTTCACTTTTCTTGCCCATCCTCCACAAAGACGTGCTAAAGTGGGCCACCCGGAAACTCACAATCCCCATATGCACACCTGTGGCTGCCACAAGTACGCAGATAGCATGACAAACCCCACAAGCACCCTAGAAAGACATCTCTCATCTTCATGACGGTACCATTTCCACCTGCTCCTCCCAAAACTCTCAGCTCAAGACGATGCTGTGAGAGGCTTGGAACAAGCAGTAGAAGCACTCATTGAATCTAAAATGAAGAAGCTCTACAGTCCTATTAATTCTCTGTGCCACTTGTGCTGACGAATGTAAGAGAAGACAATGGACCTGTTTCCAGTATTTACTCTGCAGATTTTTCCCACATGGATGTGCTTGGAAGATCAAATACACCAGTGTTTTCCAACCCTGTTCTCTTGTCTGACCTGTCCATTTGGGGTCTTAGAGTTACAAGCTAATGATCCACTGAGTTGAATCAGGTGTGTTTGATTAGAAAGAGTATGAAATGTGGTTGACTTGCTCCTTCCACTATTCCAGGGATTTCTAAATGAATTCTCAGGGATTCACAGTTACCTCTTGACTCCACCTGGAGCTCATTGTAGCCGGATTGTACCCTGTAAACATAACTTTATTTCTAAGGATGTGCGTTATTGGTTTTTCAGGAAGTTCTGTATAATTGGGTTGGATTCAGGTTCACCTGACTCTTAGTGGACATGTTTCTTCAGGGTGTTTACAAGTGTACAGCCAGTCTTTGTTGTTTGCTTTGCAGAGCTTTCACATTTGTATCAGGAAGACCTTCTACTATTCCAGAGAATTTCTGAATGAATTCTCAAGAGTTTCACAGTTACCTGTTGACTCCGCCTAAAGGCCCAGGTATACTTTACTTTCCTCGTTCAGTTCTGTCTCGCTCACAGCCGCATCCGCACAGCGTTCAAAGTATACTCAACCGCGGATGAGCGTGGATGGACGAGCTTGACACATGCGCAGGACCACCTGCTTGACTCACCTCACACCTGCGCTGTTGTATGTAGGACATCCGCGGACACTTCTGATGACGAAAATTGCATCACGAGGACAGTGCGCGGACCGAAGTATACTTTGGGCTTAAGGCTATAAAAAAGATACTGATCACCCCATCCCTCATAAGACCTCACTGCAGAAGCCCAGTACTGTGTAAACAAAACTTTGTTTTAGGACATTTGAAATCTGTTTTAAGGGAGTCCTGTATAATTAGACCGGTTTCTGCTTTACCTGACCCTAATTGGACACATTTCTCAAGAGTACAAGCTGTTTCCAATTTTTGCTGTACAGAATTTTCACATTTGAATGTACTCGAAAGATTGGCTAAACAGCACCTTCCACTATTCCAGAGACGTCTGAATGAATTCCCAGAGTTGCTTCTTGACTCTACCTTGGGCAACAAAGGATATGCCAGTCTTCCAGTTCCTCTCAAAGCCTGATTATAGCATTCCGGTATTCCTTCCTGGGATGTACTCTGGAGATCGACTCGACAGCACCTTCCACTGTACCCAGGGCCGTCCTTAGGGGGGTGAACTGGTGCGGTCGCACCGGGCCCTGTGGCAATCGGACCGAGGGGGCCCCACTCCCCCCGGAACGCGATTGCGAACGGACCGAGGGGGGCCCCACTCCCTACCTCGCACTGGACCCCGCGTCAGCTAAGGACGGCCCTGACTGTACCAGTGACTTCTGAATGTACTCTCTGAATTTTACAGTTACCTCTTGACTCCACCTCGGGCAACAAAGGAGATTCCTGTGTCCCAGTTCCTCGCAGCAGTAGACTATAAACTAGGCCACCTCTAGGCCAACACACCTCTGCCCCATCTGCAGACCCATTTGTCTACCACAAACCCACAAAGGTCATAACGGACCCCATCATTTACGGTACACACACCTCAACCTCACAATGTGTTTGTCTGTGGGCACTGTCTTGTTTTGTGTCATTCTTGACAAGTTGATGGTATCCCTCTAGCAAACAACTCGCCCGTCAGAATTGGTGGAAATGATGAGTTAGTCCTGAGAGCAGAGATGTCTGAGGTTGTCAGACTCTTTTGTCCTTTTTTTTTTTTTTGGTTATTGTTTTGTATTTACTACACGATATACTCTCCCTGTTTTTGCACAGCGAGAATTTCGTCGGCTTGGCCGACTCTTGAAGAAATCTTTATTTTAACAGACACATTAACACTCAGAGTGGTCAAATTGATCAAATAAATAACTGCTATTCTTTGCAATCACATATTCAACCAAATAAAGTCAGAAATACAGTCATCTGCTGTGGGAAAAAATAACTATGCCTGGAACTTCAAGAGCTGGTGTGCTTTCCTTTGGGAGAAACCACTTCTTGGCAGAAGTGCTTCTTGTCAGTCTCTTAGATGACCTTGGTAGACAATTTGCCAATTCCTCTTTTGAGAAAACTGTGCAAAAGAGCAGTCCTCCATGCACTGCCTGCTTCAAGTTCTCCTGCAGCTTTTCCATTGGGTTCATTTCTAAGCTTTTGCTTGTCCTTGGTCAACTCTTCATTTTCGCTGTTTGAGATATTCTTCTGTAGGTTTGTTAGAGGGTTGTGGGTTGTTGTCTTGTTTCAGGGTCACATACAATTCAACTTTTATAAACCGACAGCATTGCATACAAGTGTGGTACAATGTGGAAATCCACGATGGCTGGCTTGCTTGTGGCAACAACAGACCTTTGACCATCTCCACTGAAGTTGGTATGTATTTTTTTTTTAATATATATAAATGTTTTTATTTTTATTTATTTTTAATATAAATATTTCATATTGTGCCAATAATTTAATATTCTCTTGTTTGGCAAGGTTTTTGAGGGCAGGATCTTATTTCATGCATTCAAAGTGTCTCAGTTACAGCTGGTTGACTTTTATACTCGACCTTGGCAAGAATTGTCAGTAAATATTTATTAATGTGTTCATGAAGAATATGTTAGTTAAGTTTTGGGCTGAACATGGTGAAATTGCAAGGGATGTGTATTATGTTCTTTAGTCTCTATATCAAATCTTTAGATTCTGTTTGTTAGCCTATAGTATTAGAGTCCAGCAGAAATTTGACCACTATAACAAAGGTGGTAAGGATAGTAGTAATTTTGCCTCCAATTGCAGATGAATGAAACCATGCAATTTCTTTATACCAAGTTAATCTGGAGTAATGTCATGTTAACAGTGTCCCATGATGGCTAGAGGACATTCGGGCCTGTCATTAAAGGACACCTTGAATCATTCAGATGAACCCGGTACAAATGGACTTCCTTCTGAGGCTTGTTAGAGACATATTAACATAAGAAAGACATACCTAGTTATTGAATATTTTAACACAACATTTAGTAATTCACATCACCTACTGGAATGGGATTAGACAAGGTTAGAGTCCTTTCCTGTCCGCTCAAGTGACTCACAGTACAGACTCATTGATTGTTTTATTTACGAGGTTAAGGCTCAGTGTTGCTCTGTAATCGGATGTGACAGTAAAGAAAGTGTGCGGTTACTTTCGCCCGCCACGCATTTCATGCCTCAACAAACCCCTTAAAGAGAAATATGTTATTTATTAAAATAACTAAATAAATTAAAAGTGCTTTTTTGACCCACATTAATAGGATTTAAGTACATCTTTATATGTAGTTTCATAATTACTTCTGCTGTCTTTTCATAAAGTGTACTACTAAATGTACTGAGAAGTATTTATGGTAAACTAAAATATACTCATAATTTCAACTGAAACTTGTATGTCATATATTTAAATATTTTTGTAATTACACATTTGTAATGATGTAATTGCAGTTTAGTACATAATTGGTAATATATGTACATAAAGTAATTATATTAACTTTAAATGTAATATTGAATAACACACTACAGTTTATAATCTTTACATGTGCTTTAGTATGTTAGTCAACACATCAAAATAATACTTTAAATCACAATAAAAGATTATAAAAACAATGATTTAAAATGTACTTCAAAGTAAAACTTAATTTTACAGCAATATTTAAAAGTGTACTTAAGTATTTAAAAAAACATATTCATAAGCTGTCTTTAAGTGCACTTAAGTGGCCGTTTGTTTCATTAGTATCTGCAAATACCGTTTTTTTTTTATATACATGCTTTTAAGATTTGAAGTACACTATAAGGGCACTGAGTGCAATTAAACGCACTTCTTTTTTAAAGGGCAGTGTTTGTGAGTATAGGCTACTATGTACTGATTGTGTTTACTAAAGTATCATGTTAGCTTAGCAATGTGCTAATGTCAAACTACTGAATTTAACTCTGTTAGCAGGTGTTAGTCAAGTCTCTCTTGCATTTCACACGAGCAGCGCTATTTTTATTACGTGTGGAGTTGCTGACAGCTCACTAGCTTTAGGAACAGAGCTAAACAACCTCATAAGTGACTGATGTGGAACACTCTATAGACAGCAACACAGAGAGTGCTCAACGCGAGAATCAAGTAGCAGTTGATTTCAAGCTTGCAAAGCTAACGCTACAATAAGCATAAAAATACATAGCACACACAAATGTTGGGTAAAACAGTCCTGAACTCTTTTACTTCTATATTTTAGAGTTGAGCTACAACAAGGTTTCTTAGGAGGCAGCATAATTAAGTTGACCCTTTTTAAAATCGTTAATTATTTATATTAAAAAAAATATCAATTATACATGAAATAAAATCTTCCGTGCTTGCCTCTGAGCATTAAATACATCAGTCTTTAGAGGCTCAGAAAGGTTGTTTTACCGCAGGTTATGTAGACACTCTCTCCTCCTGTGTCTTGTGTTTGCGATACAGACATCCATTCTTCATTCAGACAGTTGCTCGGAGCAATCTGAGGTTAAATGCCTCGCTTGATGGCACAATTTTTGATATGTCAGAGCCAAGACCTCAGCAATTCTTTGCTTTTTGTGTTGGTGGCCCAGATCTTCAACTATCATGCCATCACCACACAATGCACCATCACTGATGCTGTTACTACTATTAAAACACATCTACATAAAGCTATTTCATCATTTTCCTTCTGGCAATGCCTCACTTTGGGTCACAAAAACTTCAACCAACAGCTGTTAAATAATGCGTCGCTATAAATGATTCAAACGGCAGCGCTTTGCTGTAGTTTTAGTCCTTTAGATGTTGCCATGGGATCACAATCATGGGATTTTTGAGGAGGAGAAAATACACAACTGATGTGTGATGTGACGCAATCACAGCCAATCAGAAGATAATTGATGCTTAATGAGCAGTTATAACTGACAGCATTTTAGACCAATAAGATTACAGTATGGGCGGGGCTACAAAAGAGTGTTTTTAAGCATGAAGTCAGATGGTTTTATAACATAAGGTTTTTGACGCTCATCACATGTCATGTTTATCGCTTTTATTGACTTTGTGTCACGTGGTTAGCGATATACTAAAGACTGTTTTTTTTTTTAAACCAATTATGATACAGTCAATTAAAATACAGTGGTACAATCCTATTTTTAATCATAAACAGTATTGTAATCAATATCAAAACATTTTTAAAACATCCTAAGAAGTAAAATTGCATACAGTATATAATAGTAAGATTCCTTTTCAGAGAATTTATCTTGAATAGATGTGTATTTTGTTTAGTTCCATTTACTGACATTTCAAGTTTTAAACCAAACAAAATTAAATATAAATAATATTTATTTTTATAATAATATTAATAATAATCATATAAAAAAAATATTTTGTTTGTATTTTCTTTTGTGGTTTCTTGTAGAAGCTTGTTTCCAATATGGGATAAAAAAAATTTAAAAGGTAATTGCGAGTTTTTATCTCAAAATTCGGTCTAATTTTCTTGCAATTCTGAGAAAAAAATATGATATAAATTCAGAATTCTGACTTTTTATTATTATTGTTAATTTACATTTCACAATTTAGTTTTTTCGCCACTGAATAAAAAATATAAAAAACTAATTGTGACTTTGTATCTCACAAATCTTACTTTTTCCCTCACAATTCTGAATTTATTTCTCACAATTCTGACTTTATATTTCACAATTTCAGCTTTTCTTCTCAGAATTGTGATTTTATTTCTCGCAATTGTGAGTTAACATCTGACAATTCTGTCTTTTTTCTTGCGATTTTTAGAATTTGTCAAAATTGTGAGATATAAGGTCAGGATTGCAAGGTAAAAGGTCCGAATTGTGAGAAAAATGACAGAATTGTGAGAAACGTATAATTCCAAAAATATAAAGTCACAATTACCATTTTTTTTTTATCCCATGGCAGAAACAAGCTTCCATAGTTATATTATATTCACTAATCTTAATATTTCACAAGTCTTTCAACTGAAAAATGTAATCATAAGTAGGGATGTAATGATTAACCGCGAGCCGGTTGAAAATCGATTCAAATATGTGACGATTTAAATCGGTTGAGATGCTAAACAAATCGCGATTCATTTAGGGGTAGGAGTTTATATGAATGCATGTCTGAGAGGAACTTACTGACTTTAGAAAAGTTTAGATGGTATTAATCTTTTCATCTTGCCTCTGTATAATGCATATTAAAGTTCATAAGAGCAGCGCTGCTTTGTTTACAGCCGAAACCAGGAAATGCTTTAAGCGCCACCTGCTGGCAGAGAGTGAATCTGCGTCTCGTTCAGCTCGTCTGCTGTTTCTGTTTCATGCAGATATTTTTATGTATAGTTTCACAAAACTGAAGTCAAACCATTCTGTTTTTGCTTCAAATTTCGAAATTATACAATCTAATTTGGATTAAAAACTGTTCATGTTGCATGCATGCAGCATCTTTGTTTGGATCATGATTAAAATGCAGTGGTTTCTTCTAATTTTAAATGAAAAGAGCTGTTTCATGCAGATATTTTATGTATAGTTTCACAAAACTGAAGTCAAACCATTCTGTTTTTGCTTCAAATTTCGAAATTATACAATCTAATTTGGATTAAAAACTGTTCATGTTGCATGCATGCAGCATCTTTGTTTGGATCATGATTAAAATGCAGTGGTTTCTTCTAATTTTAAATGAAAAGAGCACAATGTTACTTATTTGATTTCAGGCTTGTTTTAAAATTTCTATTTAGTTTTGTTATTTACATTAGCCTATATTTAAATTTTGTTATGTAGCAGACGCTTTTATCCAAAGCGACTTTCAAATGAGGACAATAGAAGCAATCAAAACCAACAAAAGAGCAATAATATGCAAGTGCTATATTAGTATATTATTATAGTGTTATATTTCAATTTCACAAAGAAACGTGCAGCATTTTGTCCAAGCAATAATAAAAGGACACATTTCATTTATAATTTGTCTTAAATCTCATTTTGTAAAAAAAAATAAAATAACCGTGAATTAAATCGAATCGTGAAATCGAAACCGTGAATCGAATCGTGAGTTGAGTGAATCGTTACATCCCTAATCATAAGTAAATAAATATGCATGTGGTTGCTGCAGCTGCATGCATTTTTACATGCGTTTGTGAGGGTGTTTATGTGTGTGTGAGAGAGGACTGGGAAATACTGTGTGTGTGTGTGTGTGTGTGTGTGATCTTCTCTCAGGGCGCAGTGGATATCCTGACATCCTGCTGTTCTCTCTCTCTCTCTCTCTCTCTCTCTCTCTCTCTCGCTGAATGGGCTCACGACCGGGTTCCTGACCGCCGTTGCCACAGCGACCGTGTCAGACACATGCTACTTTCTCAATAATTACTCAACAAGGGAGAGGAGGTGAGTGGAGGGCTAGAGAACGGAGGGAAAAAAGGCAGAGGAGAGGATGAGAGGGAAGGCACTGCGGGCCATGAACCATTTGCACAGAATAGATTATTAAAAGAGAGATATGAATGGAAAGAAGAGAGATGAAGGGAGGATAGGAAATGGAAATGACCCTGTGCTTGTCTTGATATATTAATGTGTGTATGTTAAATCATATTACACACATTGTGCACAGGTGGAGGAGCAGTGCTTTTTTTCATGCATGCATGCATAATCTTATCAAAAATGTGTTTATGATCTTATGCGTAGATCGTTAGGTCGTAGGACCAAACCTTCAAAATGTAAAAATACATGACAGCATCAATTCTGCTTAATTTTCACATAAAATTAAAAAAATTGTTATTTAATTAATTTAAAATATAAAAATACTTTATTTCTATGTTAGGGTTAGGGTCAATAGTCACATTTATTTTTATTTATATTTGCATTTTATATTTTATTTTTATTTATAATTGTATTCAATTTATATTGATATTTATTTTCATATTTTATTTTTATTCATATGAACATAATTTTATTTATTTTATAATTTATATATTTAAATGTATTGCAGTTTTTTATTTTATTTCCTAATTTATTTCTTAATGGTATGATAATATTTAATGATAATATATGATAATGGGGAGTGACTTTCACTCATTCAGACATATCTTTTGAGGCCTGATTACAGCATTTGGATCGTAAAGTAGAAAAAATGGTTATGTGTTTACTTATTGTTCATATTTACATGCAATACCCAAGCATGCATTTTAGCAGATGTTGTGGACAGGACAATAATATCAACAGCAAGTCTGATTATGTCAAACTTTCAATGAAGCAAAATGCTGCAGGCCAACGTATAGATGTATAGATTTAAACAGCAAACCCATTGTCGGAAGAATAAAGGCATGAGGTGAATTATTTATGCAAACGTGATGTGTTCAAAAATACAACAGCACATATTATCAGAAATGAAGAGGAAGCTGTTTGAACTGAACCTTTTAAGTGTGAATGGCTCTAAAAAGCAATATGCCCAAAATCAATGTCAAATGTGTCAAAATAAGTATAATGAAGCTAAAATGAGAGACAATGTAAAAAAAAAAAAGAAAAGGTTTCACTTTGACATAAGACTTTAAGCACAAAAATTACATGAAGTGTTGCAGTGACATTTTTATTTATTTAGTCAAAGAGATTTTAAGATGGTGGATAAATTTGGAACATCTGATATTATAAATATCAACTGGAACCGAAAAAACTTTGATGTTGACTTGATAAAGCTTTGCCTGAAAGTTTAAAATAGTTTTAAAGCATGAAGTCAGGCTTTTTTCTTCTTCACATTAGTCATATAGTTAGCATTAAGGGTTTAGATAGACAGATACACTGTACAGACCTCCTCAGACCTTATCAAACCCATTAGATCTCATCTGACCACATCTGACAGACAGACAGACAGAATAGTAAAATCGCTTAAATTAGTTAAGAAATTATGATAAAAAACAGTTCTATATTATTTCCTTTTTAAACCAGCAAATTTTCAAAACAGGAAAATTGTGGTACAAACAGATACTTTCTTGCAGTCTTTTTCAGCAAGAAATAAATTAAAATAAGTCTATTTCTTTTTATTTTAACTCTTACAACTCAATCAAACCAATAATTACACATTGTTTTCCAGTTAAATTCCAATTCCTCTAAAAATATTTGTATAAACTTTCTTACCTAAAGTTAAAGTAAAAAAAAACAAAAAAAAACTTAAAGTTTTTCTTCCAATAGATACATTGCTGATAGATACTATTGCTGGTCCTGTTACTCATATTTCAGGTTCTGCGATGCTGGTTTTACATTATGCTATAACTCCGCAATCATCCATATTCTTAATCCATATTCCATACAAGTTGCAACTGATTTCAACTTTTTCTTTTTGCTAAATGAAGTTTACATTAAAACTTGAAAATAAAATCTTGATCACACTGTGTATTTAGGTTTTTAAAAGTTGCATTTAATGTACTGATCATTTATTAGCCAGAAGCAACAGTTTAAAGTTGAAACATCTTAATGATGGATTTGTTTGTTGTTACAAACACACAACTTTTGGTTTCACAAGGCATTAACTGATGGACTGGAGTGGTGTGGATTACTTGTGGATTACTGTGATGTTTTTATCAGCTGTTTGGACTCTCATTCTGACGGCACCCATTCACTGCAGAGGATCCACTGGTGAGCAACTGATGGAATGCTAAATTTCACCAAATCTATTCTGATGAAGAAACAAACTCATATTTATCTCGGATGGCCCGAGGGTGAGTACATTTCCAGTACATTTATATTTTTGGGTAAACTATTCCTTTAAAGAGCATTAGCTGATTAATTAACTAAACTAGCGAGAGTGTGTAAAGTGTGTTTATTTTTTCCACAGGGCCACTCATATATGTAACAATATATGTATATTATAAACAGAAGGTGTAAGGCCAAGATTTTGTGGATATATTGTAATTGTGAATATGTTCAGTATTGTGTGTGTGTTTGTGTGTGTGTGTGTGTGTGTGTGTGTGTGTGTGTGTGTTTATAATGTGTGTGATCTGAGCTTTTTGGTGAGCACCAAGGTCAAAGCAGTGAGGTGCATAAATGCATTGTGGGATGCTGGGAGATTGTGTTCCAGCTGAGTAGAGATAAATCATGTCAGTTCCACACACACACACACACACACACACACACACACACACACACACACACACACCACACACACACACCACACACACTATGGAATACAGACTTGCATCATCATTTTTACATCTTCATTTATTTTGCATATATAACTGCATTATTTACTGTAGAGTGAGCTTGTTTTTTTTCATATAGGATTCTATTGTTTAAGATCCATGAATCTAAGTCTTTAAATATAATCTTTGTTAGAAATATTATTCTTATATAATGTAAATGTGTAATATTTATGTTACAGACAAGAATTTTGAGCATATACTGGATGTTTTTTGCATTTATTGTGGTAGCAAATCTTGTATAGCCTACTCTAATTAATTTTGGTGGGCTATTATTTATTATGTTTGTATGTTTTTTTATGTTATATTTGAAGAACAAGTTATATATATATATTTAAGTTATATTTTATATTTATGTTGTATATCAGATTATATCTTTTAAATCATTATTTCATAAAATTTGATATAAATATATAAAAATTATTAGATTTATATATATAATTTTGTTAATTATTTAAATTATTTAATTACATTATATTATGTAATTAAACTATATGTTTTAAAATTATTTAAATTATATTTTACTTTAGATTTTAATTAAATGGTTTATTTTAAGTATTTAAATTATTATTTGTGTGTGCGTGTGTGTGTATATACACACACACACACTGTATTATAAATACACACACATATAATCTTTTATTATATTATGTTATGTTATAATATTTTTAAATTAATGCTGTGAATCGATTACGAATAAATATCGCACTAATCTCTCAGTAAACAGTCTCCAGTCATGATCATTAATCGCGAATTAATCGAGTGAGGCGATAATAACCACGCCTCCGGAAGTGAAAAAAGCTTAACATTATTGCATTTTCCCTTAGAATCCCTAATAGTTTTTTCATCCTAAAATAAAATTTGAATAAAAGGTGATTATTTAAATGTTTGATGATTTTGTAATTTGTTTGTAATAACTTTTTTTTTTGCAACACTATGAATAAAATTAAACGGCGGCGAACCGTATATAGAAGAATAGCCTATAGCAGCCTATAGCGCAGAGATGTTTGTTTGTGAATGTACATTTACATGCAGCATTCCTTCGAGAACACACACACACACACACACACACACACACACACACACACACAGAGCGCTATCTGTCTCGCTCGGCGTGACATGACCCCCGTCAGTAGGAGGTCCGTCACCCTTGACTGTGGCTCTGCCTCCGGGGCGGATCAGCGGAGCAGGTGCTGCTGAGTCTCTAAGCGCCGCCTTCACTCACTCCACTGCGGCTCACTCAGCGCTCTCGACCGCCGCGCTGCCGCCGGAGCACCGCCATGGATTTACTCCAGCTCTAAATACGTGAGAAACACGCTTTTCTTCTGTTTTAAGGTGAGTTCTCGCACGCGGGCTGTGATGAAGAGGCTCGGGCTGAAGTGTGCTCGGCTTTCGGCTGCGTTTGTTACGAGCTCATCGCTTGCCGGAAAACTGCGTGATGTGGGGCGCTTTGTTTTCATTCTCAGTCATTCGTCGTCCATCCTGCAAGTGTACAATTAGCTTATTATTTATCATTTTTGTTTTCTTACTTTAACTATATTACAGTTGTTCTATTTGAGCCTGGAATACTGTCGTCTTCCGTGAAAGATAATGATTTTATTGGCTTTGTTATTAGAAATGATATGCTTGACGTGACCTTTGGCTTTCTATCGGGACTCATTCATATTCAAAACTGTTTAACAATCGTCTCTGAGTAAAATGTCGGATTTTCAGGCTGCGAGTAAGTGTTTGGGGAGTCATGCTGAGTTAGATGACCTTCTGATATTCTGTCACCTCAAGGTTAATTTTCCATCTGTCTCAGACCTCCCTTCTGGAGCTTGTTTAAATTAGGTTATTAACACAATATTTGATGTGAATTTCTCCAGAAAAAATGCTTCATGACGGGCCTGAGCTCATAAAATGTAGAGAGAACTTACAGCGAAGTATCGCTGCAATATTGGTTACATTTATTAATGTTATAGAGTTTACTGCAAGATATAAAAACTAGGTCAATATATTGACTAGACTGATTATTCTGCCAATTTTTAGTCAATTTGAGATTTACAGACAGCCTTGTCAATTAATAAGTATTTTATGAATTTGGGTAAAATAAGTATTCTGTGTGCATCTGATACTGGCCGTCCAACTTTGTAAATATCAGTATTGGCCAAAATGGCAAAACCCATTTTGTTAAACCATAGAAACTGTTGGTTTGGTCACATCCTGTCTGTTTTACACATGTGAAGTTTCTTGTTTCCTCTTCTGGCTTTTTGCGTGGTCAAATAAATGTCAGTGTACTGTGGAAAGTCATATGTACTCAGCAACCAGTCTAGATATACTTACTGGCAGAATGTGAGTTTGCATTATCCTGTCGCACTGACTTCAAAAGATCATTTTTAAATAACTAACGGCTGAGGTTTTATTTGATTAGGTGCGAAACTGAAATGCGAGTTGTAGTTTGGGTTAAACTGGAAAGACTGGATGAGTTGGATGTTATGAGAAGGAGTAGTTATGAGAAGTTACTGTAATTACATGCTCAAAAGGCACAGATTAAGGCTTCATTAAGTCGGTAACAATTGCAATTGAAGTGACAGCAAATCGAATGGAAAAACTCCTAATATCACCGTTTGTAAATGCCAAAGTGCAATGTAAGTAGCCTATACATGTTTTTACAATAAATATGAGCTGGTACGATGGTCCAGTATACTCTAATGGTTTGTTGTGAGTGTATCTTGGGTGGGGATGGAGGTGGGGGTTGCAGAAACTCCTCATTGACCATCTGACTCCATTAGACTCTTATTTGCTTATGACCAGCTCGATAACGGATATTTACATTCTTGAATTCTGATTTGACCAGGCAGTCTTTTGTTCTTTGACCTTTTTAAGCCTCTGAGTGTTGTAGGTTATGATACATAAATGTATTTTATGTATAAAGCGTGAATTATTATTATTATTATTTTTAATCAATCATGGTTGGGCACACAAACAGGTGTAAAATGTGCATTTAAAAATATTATATTTATGCATTTAGCAATCATATTTATCCAAACTGATTTACATTAGAGGAACATTTATCATTTGTTTTGCATAATATTTGGAAAAATAATATTATATTTTTATTTTAAAATGATTATGAATGGATAAAGGTGATTTATCAGTCATGGCTGGGCAAACAAACAGGTGTAAATGTGTGCATTTAAAATTATTATATTATATTATATTATATTATATTATGTGCATTTAAAATTATATTATTTAGTTATTTTTTATAAGTCTTTTTCATCCAAAGTATCTTAAAACAGAGGAACATAAACAATTTGAGATTATTTGTGCATAATGTTTTGAAAAATAATTAGAATATTTTTATTTACAAATTGTTAAAAAAATGTATAAAGGCATTTTATGTATTTAGCATTTCTTGAAACGTCATGGTTGGGTAATACAGTACAGTAGAAGAACATAACCAATTTGTCATTATTTTTTGTGGATTATAATTATAATACTTTTATTTTTAAATAAGTAAAAAAAAAAAAGGGGTTTTAAATTACATTTTAATTTATTTACAAAAAAATATGCACTTTATTGTGAGATTCAAGGCTGGAGTAGTGTTTTTTTGATCATCTCTGGTTTTGTGATTGATTAACAGGGTGTTGAGGATGGATTATATAATATGAAAACCCTTGTGCCAAGTGTGTGTGTGTGTGTGTGTGTGTGTGTGTGTGTGTGTGTGTGTGTGTGTGTGTGTGTGTGGGTGTGTGT
>NW_015551077.1:1023155-1034955 GCF_001515605.1 Sinocyclocheilus anshuiensis | reverse complement strand
TGTAATCAGCAGTGCTAAACCCTCAGAGACAGACTTTATTGGGATTAGCTCAGATTTCTGCTGCTTCTTTAACTGATGTTGGTCAGCTGCTATATGTATTTACACACACACACATCGGCTGTTTGCACTACAGTGGTCTTCGTTTTGGACATGTCTGTCGGGCTGAAGTGACAAAAGAACGTTGTGATTTTTTGGTACCTTAAAACTTAGGAAAAAAATGTTCCTGATTTATTAAAGGAGTTGGGAACAGAAAGTTAATGTGGTCTTAGAAGAACCACATGTAATAAGATACCATGAGAAAAGAGGGAGAGTGTGGTCAAAAGCCTGATCCAATGACCAAAATGAAAAGACAAGAGAACCCCCATCTTTTTCATCCTATTTTTGACCATGTGACATCATAAATGCTCCCTAGATATCCAAAATGACCAATCAGCACTGCGTATATAGTGACAGTGGTCATATTCCCAAAGCATAAACACTTACCCAGCATACGTTGATGTGTGTCAGCTGTTTTGGGGGCTTTGGAGATGCCAAGTGTCCCTTAGAGGGGACAGCATGGGATGTAATAAAAGCTTTCACTTTTTTGTTAGACTTTTCCTGCTTCTCAAACACAGACAAAGCTTTGGGTCCAACTGATAAGAGTAGTTATGTTGTAATTGTTTACACGGTGTCAGAGAACACATGCTTCCTTAACTGCCAGGTAAAGCTCCAGTAAGTGTGAACTTGGCGCCTTAAAGGGGTCATATGATGCGATTTCAAATTTTCCTTTCTCTTTGGAGTGATACAAGCTCTTGGTGCATAAAGAAGATCTGTAAAGTTGCAAAGACTAAAGTCTCAAATCTAAAGAGATATTCTTTATAAAATTAAGAGTCAACCACGCCTACCTAAAACGGCTCGTTCTAACACGCCCCCACGTCTACCTCACTATGTGGGAAGATTTGCATAAAACCGCCCAAATGTTCACGCAAAGAAAGAAGGCGTAACTTTTATTCTCGCTGTAGTATTGTTGTTGCCGCCGCTGCCATGTCGTGAAGGCACTGTGTGATTCATAGTGAAAGCGAAACTACTTTGTTTGGCCTTCCAAAAGAGGACGATATCTGCTTCGTCATGCCTAGAGCTGAGGAAATAAAACAACTGGAAAATAATGTGTTTTTTTTAACCTTAAACCGCATAAACACATTTCATTACACCAAATACACAAAATAATGTTATTTTTAGCAACATCATATGACCCCTTTAAAGCTTTTTTGAAGTCTAACAATATAACTGCTCCATTCTGTTGAAATTAAAAGTTCTGTTGTTGTTCTGTTGTGATATCTAAAATTCAGAGCTGACCTTCATGAGCATGCACACACACAAAAGTCTCTAATGGAGCACCCATTTATCAGTGATGGAGATGCTTGTGATTGCGTGAGACTTATTTATTTATTTTTATTTATAACAAAATCATTTTTAAAGAATTATTATTATTTATTATTTTTTTTAAGAAATTTGGTTTACTGATGTTGTAGAGAGGACCGTTCTAGACCCCCATGATCAAGGTCAATACATTTGACGTTTTTATGGCAAAGCAAGGCTAGTTCAGGTAGCAGAATAGCATTTGGTGTGACTCCCTAAAGCTTATGGTCATTTATAAACTAATTAACTCATGATATTTGTAAATAAAATACTTTCTACTTGAAAAATATATTTAAAAACTCAATTTTAATTAGATTTTTAAATATTTTTGGACACTTTTTTTTTTGTCATTTTTGCCTACTGAGCGTCTATCTATGTTATGAGAGTAATTCACATGCTGAACATACCGTGCCAAACCTAATAATTACACAGAAGCCAATGATTTAGATGTCCTGGAACTTGTTGCATTAATGCATTAACCATGAAACTTTATTGGTAATGCAAACCCTTTTTTATCATATCAGTGAGGGCTTTTTTTTTATAAATATCATAGTTATTAGCTTCTGAACCATTGATGAAGAAGAGTAAATGCCTATGTATGTCTTTGTGGGGGAACTAGAGTTCTGTACTGTAGATTTGAAGGGTTGCTGGTGATCTGCAGCATTTATAATTTAATGTGGTGGTAACTTTGTGGTTCTGCGAATAGAAACTAGGGGTGCTCCGATCAGGATTTTTGAGGCCGATCACTGATCGCCGATTACAGAAAGCAGTATCTGCCGATCCGATCACCGATACTGATCTTTTTAAAGCCTTCTTTTTATCATGTAGAATTATTTATGTGTATTATATATAGGGCTGGGCGATATAGCTAAAAAATGTATCAACGATATAATGTTTGATATCGTTCGGTATCGATAATTTTTGACTTTTTTTATAACCTTTTTTTAAAACAAAGAGCAATAGAATAAAAAAAAAATTTAACCACTGTATTTTTAAATTAACCCAATTTATTGAGACAAACAACAAATATTTTTTGTTTTAACAGTCAAACACACAATAAAAATTAAACAAATATCTAATTTCTAATGTTTTATATGCCGATTAAATAGGTCTTAAGGAGACTTGTCTCCCAAGGCCACAGGAGGGCACCATTCACTCTGATTGTATTTAAAAACACATGAGACGCAGTGAAAAGGAATAAACCTCCACAAATTTGCGACGTGTTTTATGATGATCCAATCAAGATTTTTAGACATTTATTCAGGGCCTGAATTTCATTTTTGAAAATTAATTCCTCTCTTAGGTGACTCGTGAGAGGATTTTTGTTTTTTTTTCATTTGAGCATTTCTTTTCCTTTAAACCTAGCCAAAAAGCCATAGCCTATGTATTGACTGTGAAGCACAGTAGACTTTAATTTATATGCATTTATGGTGTAATTCTAACATTTTTGTGTCAATGCATGTTCATATTTACCGCAAACAATGCGCTGTTACTTTAATTCAGCGCGTGAGGCGCAGCAAATATAGACTTGGTGCGGAAACGATCTCTGCACTGCTGCAGACGCACCGCTCATGGAACGCACTGCCGGACCGCAACCGTGTGTGCAGTGTGAACGCTTTAATCCGTTAACATGAGCGCGGAAAAAATACGCACCACATAAGCACTGCAAACAAAGTAATGTGAACCTGGCGTTATGTGTGTGCTATGTGAGTGTGCATGAGCGCACGGTCTCCAGGAGAGCACGCGAGCGGTGAATGGTTTAAACACTGGCAAGAATTAAAAAGAAAAAATGCAATTTATAAACTTTAGTGACGATGCGACACTGCCTCAATAGTGCAAGTGACAATTCCTGTGTCAACTGTGCAACGTGCAGCTCACTTATAGTGCAGACGCGATGTGATTTGAAGCCATTTGCATTTTGAGAGAGAAAGAGAGCGTGCGCGGTGATTCGCTGTTAGTGAAATGATGTCTCACAGAAAATTTTTCAAATTACTTTGAGTTATTTAATGAAGAAATATGAATTGTACCTCACCTAAAGCATTATAATTATTTCACCCGCGCCGGACAGAGACTGAGACCGTGCCGCTGCATGTCGAGTCAAACCTCTCACGGCAGGCGCGTCATCAGCTTGAGATCGTTTTTATGAGATCGGCGTTTTTAGAGACCGCCGATCAATCATCCCAAAGTGATTATCGGCCAATTGTGATCGGTAGCCGATCAATCGGAGCACCCTTAATAGAAACGTTGAGTAAAACCTCCTGAAGATTACTTAGATTTTAATTTGCTTTTACTTTTAAAACAAGGTTAGGGTACTACAGACTTTAACGCCTCATTATGTTAATAAACCTTACAAAATGACTAACAAGGAAGTGCACATGTAATGTAAGCGGTAATTACCAGACCAGGAGGCTGAGGATATGGGTCATGTGCTAAGGTTAGACCACAAGAGCCTTGATTATCAAGACCTGCAAATGCTACAACAGTTGTGTTATGCTCAGGTGGCTAAAGATGAATCATCTTGTGTCTTCAGATCAGCCAACCAATGGCAGTGCTTATGGATAGGTGCATAATGAGAAGAAAAAGGAATGTTAAGTATGCCAGTAGGAAAGTTGTGGTTTTGTTTGTTGTGTATTATGCTTAAAATATCTTTATGTTAGCCTAAGATGTTTAAGAGGTGAAACCTGAAAAGGTGTGTCTCAAGGTTCTAGGTTAGATGTTTGATTAGGAAGACATCTGAAATGCACAGTGTTGAGGTTACTCCAGGACCAGTGTTGGGAAACACTGAGCTAGGAAACTAGAATTAGCGGATCCCTTGGGTGTACACTGTGTTAAATGACTGACATTACTTCCAGGACCCTCCAAAACCTCAGGCCACACTGCTCGAGACTACCAAAAGAAGCTTAACATCAGGGCCCTCAGTGAATACAGTGTGAGCAGACCACAAATGCCCCCAGGCCACTCTGCACATACAGTGTGATCTGACCGCTAGGGCCCATGGTCTTCTTTGTACATACAACAAATGTGGAACTTGTGACCCCTTTGTGCATAAAACGAGAAAGGCCCCTCAGAGAGAACAGTCTGATTTGAACAACAGGGTCCCCAAGTACAGTACAAGCCCAGGTCACCTCCATAGATATGTGCCCAGGAACCTTTTGGGATAGTCATTCTTCCCTGCCCGAAATGGTGTCTTAAATTTAATTGACTTAAATTGAAATTGAAAGATTAATTGGCTGTGAGAGCTGATTGTCTAGGGCATCGTCCAAGTTTTTTTTCTCACCTAGAGGGGACAACACTGAGACCATCACCTGAGATAAAGATCGTGACCGGGGGAAAACTCTTGAGTGGGAAGAAGAGTAACCTAGTCTTGACTCCAAGGTCATTATCAGAAAGGTTAATCAGACATATTCAGACCAAATTATGAGACCTAAATGCGAATGAGAAATGAGCTGTCAAGTGTGGTTGGAGTAGTAGTGATTAGAGAAGCCACACAACTGCATGCTGCACTCTTAAAAAAAAAAAAAGGTTCTTCTAGAGCATCACTGCAAAAATTCCCTTTTGAAACCTTTATTTTTAAGAGTATAAAGATTTTTTTTGTGCAATGGAAAGGTTCCATGGTTAAAGTTTCTTAACTGAACCACAGATGCCAGTAAAGAATCTTTATTTTTTAAGAGTGTGATACAGAGTGATCTGGTCTAAATGAGGAAATTTAAGGGACTAATTACCGAACCTTGTGGGACACCAGTGGTTTGGGGGTGGGGAGAACAGTGTGAGACTTTCAAGGTAACCTGGCAAGACCTGTTATCCCAAAAAAAAAAATGTCTAAATGCGCTCAGTCAGCTTTGAGATCAACAGGCTGTAGATAACTGTAAATTACTGCAGACAGATCCAGAAAATCAATACAAAACTAATCAAGGACATTCAAGCTTAGCGTAAGGGCTTCAGTTATGGCAAGTGGGGTTGTTTCGGTACTTACACGTCAGTGTAAGGTCTTCAACCTTCGAGCCCTTTGTAACCAGTAGCTTTGTGATCAACGTTCTCTCTAGTTATCAATCTCTATTGTAGTCACAACCAATTAGTGCATTTCACTCTGGAAGTATCAGTACCATTCTAGTCCTCATCCATCTTTAATATTGTCAGTGAAACACGTACACACACTGGGATTAATGAGCAGAAGGCAGGTGTGTGTGAGGTGCTTTATCTAGTCTTAATGAATGCGAGGGTAGCAGATCTCTGTAGTCGCCCATGCATCAATGCTTGTCTGTCATCATTATGGACATGTATGTGTGTGAGTGTGTTCATTTGTGGCCAACAAAGCACTTTGACACATCATCCATCACTCAGTCTTTTATCCCTGCTGTTTCTCCCATTGAATTTACATGAGCCAGTCATGTCGACAAGGGCTGGGTCAATTTGCATTGGCTGTACTGTCTAATGAACACGCTTATTAGAGAGCCAGTGGGGAGCAGAGGACTGTGGGACTGTTTTTGCTGACTCGAATCACAGCTAAAGCCTCTGGGAAAAACAGCACAGCAGGATTTCATCTCTGAGAGAGAGGAGATCTTCACATAGCAAGCCTTGGGTGTTTTAGTGAGCCATTTTACTCACTAGCATGGCCAGCTGGAGATCTGATTATTTTTGTACAATATCCTTTTTGTGTTTGTATATGATAGAAACGCTGGCAGTGAGTGATAGCTGGAGGTGTGAGAGAGAGATACACAAAGGAAGGAAGTTGTTGAAAACTCAAAGTTCAGATCTGGAACTTAACATGTGAAATGTTTAACCTTTATGTCTCTTAACATGTTCTCCCCTCCAAACCTTTATTTTAAGAAAAAGATGAAAAAAAAAAATATATTCTTTTAGTTAAGCCTACATTTCTGAAGTAGCTTGTACTTTTCTATCCAAATTTTGACCTTTTTTCCCCCCAGCACTTTTAATGTTACTGTCACTTTAAAATGAATCGCTTCTGTTTTAGTAATCCTCTTTGGATAAAATTTGGATAAATCTGCTAAATGAATAAATATAAAATGTAATGTAAATGTAAAACCATTAACCATTCTCGTACAGGTGGTCTGACCTTGTCATAGTTGAATTCTGGTTGCCGATCGTTTTTTAGACAAACCAGTTAATGTATCAGGCGCTAAATCATTGCAAGCAACATATGCAAATAAATGTGGTTATCAGTTCATGCAATTCATTGTTAGTAAACTCCCCCTTTATGTTTTAACCCTGTAAAACAGACAAATGGAATAATAGTCTGATAAATCTTTAAAAAAAAGAACAGTTTATTGCAACTTTAGACAAAATAATTAAAAAATGTAAATAAAAAGTATGCGTTTTTTGTTGAGTATCATATTTGATACATCAGGCTTTTATGGCCCATATAGTCTGATATATTGAGAATATGGAGCTCAACTAGGAGTCACAAACTGAGCAAAAATATGCAATTTGCTGCAGTTGCTGATATTTATAGGGCCAAAAAATAAGATGAAATTCTGATGTTTGTCATGTAAATCAATGAGATCTTTATAACTGTATAACAGACTACTTACATAAATTGCATATTAATATCAATTGTCACTCTGTATCTCACAATGATGTTTTAGTAAGATGATATTTAAATGCTTAGTTTTATGATCAAAGCCGTTATATTTATTGTGAGGGTAAAACATTTACTGTTTTGTTTTTTAGTTTTTTTTTTCTGATTTGTTTTGTGATTTTTATGTTTTCATTTACTTTTATTTCTCTTTTGTTTTGAATGTTTTTTTTTTTTCTGATTAGTTTTGTTTTTGCGTTTTCATTTATTTTTGTTTTGTTCTGCTATTTGTTTAATGCAAAGCAATGCAATGATGATTGCGAGATGAACAAATAAAAGTTCCTTTATAATAAATTATTCCTCAAAATCCTGGTGATCATATTTGATACTCACATTTTAACATAATTTTTCTAAAAAAAAAATGATATATGGATAATCAAGTAAACCGAAGCTGCTTCAGTCCAGTAAGTGTTCATCTTGAAATATTACTGAAAATATACAAGTTATTCTTATGTTTACTTCATCAGTAAAGATTTCACAGCAAAAAGACCAATGAACCACAAGCTAAAGGTGGACGTTTTTACAATTATACCAAATTATACTTTCTAAAAAAGTATAAACTATCAATCGGTTGATAGAAGGCATGTAGTAGACTCTGTACAACAGGTTTTTCAGCAAAGTTTTGATCATGTTGATAATTTAGAGATCTTAGAAATATGATACAGTAGGCTACAGTAGACACACATTCTCTCCTTCATCTTTGAATCAGAGCTTGTACGAATCAAAGCATGCGGTTCTACTCGCTTGGAGTGGAGATAAAAATAGATTTGAATTGAACACAATCTTAAATCTGAGGATATCACAGAGTCTCGTTTACAGGCTGAATGTCAGCCATTTCCTCTGTGATTGTGAATTCAGTTTTGAACAGAAACTACATCTTCCTGTCTCTGCAGGTATGAGCCATGAGCCAGAGTCTCCATCATTAGGCATGATTTCGGCAGCACCATGCAGCATGGCGACTGTAAGCCCCCTCACTCCCTCCCCCATCAGCGGAGCAATGGTAGCCAACGGGAGCCCCGCATCCCACTCTGGACACTCGGGATTCGCCGCCGCTCTCCGCAAGCTAGCCAAACAGGCCGAAGAGCCAAGAGGTGAGCGCGCCCTTTCCTCTGCTCTTTACCCATCACCAGTCTTTATCATCTCACCCATGATGCCATGCTGAACAGGAAATATGTTGCTGTAGTCAGATCTTTACTAGTAGCGCAACATTACTATTGCACTTATATGTCCTGTTTTACTTAGAGGTAATTTCTCTACCCATGTTCATGTACACCTACAACTACAGGTCTTTCCCAGTCGTTAGTTTTTGTATTATTTAGAGATGAATCTTGGCAGATATAGATATAGTTACTGTAGAACTATAGATATAGCTGATTTGTTTTGTGCTTTTGTGTTTTCATTTTTTTTTTTTTGTGTTCTGCTCTTTGTTTATTTTATTTTATTGTTTTTATTTTGTCTTTTCAGATTTTTTGTGATTTATTTCAGTTTCTTTTTTTTCTGATTTGTTTTGTAATTTTGGGTTTTATTTTTGTGTGATTTGTTTTGTTTCTTCTGTTTTTTTTGTTCTGCTATTTATTTTTGTTTTTATTTTGATTATTGTTTTGTATTTTATTTTTTATTTTTTATTTGTTTTGTGATTTTGATTTGCATTTTCATTTATTTCTGCTGTTTAGGGATTTTTTTTGCATTGTCATGAATTTTTCTGATTTGTTTTTTGATTTTGTGTTTTCATTTATTTTTTGTTGATTTTGTTCTGCTTTTTATTTTGGATTTTTTTTTTCATATTTGTTTTTAATTTTTGCATTTTAATTTGTTTTGACTTGTTTTTGTTTTGTTCTGGGTCCGTGTACTTTTGCGTCCATTCGTTTTTCGTTTTTTAACCATGACAAAAAAAAAAATGAAAAAAGAACGGTTATTGCATTTTTAAATGCTATGCTGAAAAACCAAATTGAAATTAGAACCGTACACACAAAATGCTCCCCGAAAAAGTAAAATATTTACTTCTTTTCAGATTTTTGTTAATGAATTTTTGCACTTTTAATAAACATTTGAAAATGCACAAAATAATATAGAAAAATTACGATTTTAACAAGTTTTCTTTGGCCAAATTTAGTAATGCTTCTCCCGCACGTTCAGATGAGAACTAGAGCCGTCTTTGGAACAATACAGAGACTTAATACAAATATGATTTTTAAATTAGACATTGCAGAATCCTGGTAAATCTATCATCATGAAATTATATATTGGGATATAATTTTGTCATAATTTTGTGTGCTATCTGGGTACGTTATCGGAGAGGACCATGCATGGTCGCTCAATGCACGTACAGTAGGCTACATTGTTTTAGAGCGCTACGGTTTAATATATGGGGTAAATATATATAGGCTAATATAGAAATATATATCTATCTCCATACAGGCAGGCCAGGTTCCTGAATCAAATCACTGAGGGTGCTTCTGAAATCAGTGAAGGTGCTCTAGCCTTATGCATTTTGACATATTTTTGCTCTGTTCACTGATAGTGGCATCCACATAGCTTACATGCCGTTTAGGCTATACAGGGCTTCAGACTCATTCTTCCCACTGGTCGCTCTTTTGCGACTTAACTTTCTCTGTTGGTCGCACAAGCACATCGTTTGGTCGCTTTTTTTTTTTTTGCTACAACATGTGATTAATCAATGCATGCTGATGAACTTTTACCATAGTTTATAGTTATATGGTAACGAGTGTTCAACATTCAACCCATTCATTTTCATCAGTATTATTTGTGATTTAAGTTTTGTGAACTGGAGTTCCTCTTTTGCTTTGGACGCTTTCACTTTCACTTTTGAATTCGCGATCTTAGTGTCATGTTTTACAAGAAAAGATAATTGTCTGTTTTGCTTATATCTATACACCTTTCACTTTTTAAGACTAAAACAAAAGATTGATTCATTGTTATTCTTAATTAAATAGCACAACAACAATAAAACAGTAGGCTATAATGACAAACTAGCTTACATAACTTTTATTAAAAAAAACTAATAAGACGAGACATGACTCCACATGCTATATTATATGCTATGGAAGCAAAATAATGCCATATGTCTTTGAAACAAAAAAGCATGTTGAATAGAACTAACTGAAAAAAATAATGCATTGCATTAACAGTGCTTGCATTATAATGCCTTGTATTTCCAGGGCTTGCATTTTTAGGTCCTGAAATTGAACATAGTTGTTTATTTAAGCTGTGAATATTTAAATTCAAATTATATCACACATTTTCATAATTAAAAATTAAATAATTAATATTCACCTTTCAGAATTCACTTCCAAAATATTAAATCTGTTTAAAAATACGATATATAATATTCGACAGGCAAATTTCGGTCAATTTTATTTCACTTTCCAAATTCGCTTCCACAAATTCAGTGGTTAAAATTCGACAGAAAATTCGGCATTGCACATCCGGGAGCTGCAGGAATAGCAGTAGAGCACCAATGCATGATCTCCAGCTGCTGTCAGTCGCTCACCAGCAGGTGGCGCAAGCGGCCGTTGATAAAGACCAAATCAACAGGTGGATCAAGTCATTCATTCACAAAAACTGATCTGCAAAAATGGAGCAAGCGGTAAGTAGAAGTTATGATAATCAGGCCTAGTATAAACATGTGGAAAAGCTGACTGTGTGTATGTATGTTTAATTCAACATCTTGCTGTTCCCGTAGCTTACATTAAATGTAAGCAGCTTTCTCTACCACAAGAAGATTATAATGTTATTTTACCCAACGCTGAAGTACAGAACTATGCGCCTCAGTGAACTATAAGACCTCAGATCTCAGAAAAATTTTACTGATGATGCGAACTATACCGACAGTTAAGCAGATGTAGAATATGAACGAACGCGCAAGGTTTCACGCTGTTTCCCTCAGAAATCTGTTAAAGAAAACGCATTACGCGGCTTAGTACACTAACACAATGACAGCTATTAAAAGACCAAACTCAGATCTTACTGATGATGCAGACTATATACAGGCAGATGAGGATATGAACGCAAGTTACGAAACGTGCAAAACTGCACGTTAAACAGTTCCCATAAAGAAAACACTTAATGTGGTTTATTGCCTCAAGACCGTGATAATAAATTATTAAATTCGGCATCTAATTAATAAAATAGACCGAAATCGTATTTTTAAACAGATTTAATATTTTGGAAGTGAATTCTGGAAGGTGAATATGAATTATTGTATTTTTAATTATGAAAATGTGTGTGAAATATTTTGAATTGAAATATTCACAGCTTAAATAAACAACTATGTTCAATTTCATGACCTAAAAATGCAAACCCTGGAAATACAAGGCATTATAATCAATGTTCCCTCTAATTTTTTTTTCTTGCTGAGCAAAACTTTTCTCTATTGGGCGGACATTTCGGCCACCTTTTTATACCATACCTGTACAGCGCACACAAAAAAGTGTGTAACTTTGAACTTTAATGTGCTATTTATATTTTTATTATTTGACCCTTGATGTAACTAAATGATGTACATTTTAGGTTACCTGAGAAAACATGTTTTACAGTATAATACACTGCCATTCAAAAGTTTGGGATCAGTAAAGTTTTTTTAAAGAAGTTTCTTATGCTCATCAAGGCTGTATCTATTTGATAAAAAATACTGAATATTATTTCACAAAATAATATTGTGAAATATTATTGCAATTTAAAATAAAAGTTTTCTATTTTAATATACTTTAAAATGTAATTTATTCCTATGAAGCAAAGCAATTTTCAGCATCATTACTGCAGTCTTCAGTGTCACATGATCCTTCACAA
>NW_015551077.1:1018378-1018574 GCF_001515605.1 Sinocyclocheilus anshuiensis | reverse complement strand
ACCTGTGATATTTTTTCAAGATTCTTTGATAAATAAAAAGTTAAAAAGAACAGTGTTTATTCAAAATAGAAATTGTGTTAATATACAATATACACTACTACTCAAAAGTTTGTGGTCAGTGATTTTTTTTTAAAGAAATTAATACTTTTATTCAGCAAGAATGTGTTAAATGGATAAAAAGTGATAGTAAAGACTT
>NW_015551077.1:1016378-1017974 GCF_001515605.1 Sinocyclocheilus anshuiensis | reverse complement strand
GTGAATTCTTCTATAGCTATCTAAACATCCCTATGAAGTACAGTTTGCACAATACACCTGTGTGTGACTGTAAATGTCTCTGAGTTTTTTACCGTTCTGTGCCCATCATCCGCTATTTCCAGCACTTAATCAAGACACTCTTCTTTAATACATGATAACATTTTATTTCACATGTCATTGCATTTGCATTGGCTCTTGATTTGAGCTATTTCGTCCGCAACCATTAAAATATTCGGTTTCTACAGCGACTCATTTGGCGCACATCATTCTCTTTCTATGAACCCTGTAAACCGTATTCACCGGTTCTAACTCTATAGCGATATCAACTCTATAGCGGTTTACCCGAGCATTGCAATTCATTCGCTTTCGCAAATGGCTTTCCCAACTCATTTATGCGTGTGTGTGGCACATTATTTCTTCTGCGCGGCTGCGGTGGAAGAAGTGCGCGGCCGCGCACGCGTGCAGCTTAGAGGAAACATTGATTATAATGCAAGCACTGTTAATGCAATGAATTGTTTTTGCAGTGCTATTCAACATGCTTTTTTTGTTTCAAAGACATATGGCATTACTTTGCTTCCATAATATACCGACTAATAAATTGAAGGATGTTTAGCAAACACTGAGGAATCAAATAAATAAAAAACAAACAAAAAAAATGAAAGAAAGCCTCAATAGCTAAACGTGAGGTAAACAGCAAAGATAACAAGCTTTTTAAAACGAAAACAAAAAGAAAAGTAAAAATAAAATGGCTTTCGGGGAGAGGGCTTGGGAGGGGTTTTTTTTTTTTTTTTTTCCACAAGAATACCAACATGTTAACCTTCTCTGGTTTAGGAAGCGGTCTTTTACTTTAGCTTGAAAACCAAATCCTCCTTCTGCCATAATTTCCTCAATATTCGCGTCATTTTTGCTGCGCTCTGCACGCACCTTCGCGCTCGTGCTGACACGGCGAGTATAAACAAAAAAAGTCCCTTTAAGTGTTTTCTATAATCTTTGGTATAAACCAGGCTCTACACCTGAAGCTCTCTCCACGTGATCAGTGAAATCTAAGGATGTAACGATTAACTGCGAGCCGGTTGAAAATCGATTTCAATATGTGACGATTCAAATCGGTTGAGATGCTAAACAAATCACGATTCAGTTAGGGGTAAGAGTTTATATGAATCCATGTCTGAGGGGAAGTTACTGTCTTTAGAAAAGTTTAGATGGTATTTTTTCTTTTCATCTTGCCTCTGTATAATGCATATTCAGACTCATTCTTCCCACTGGTCGCTCTTTTGCAACTAACTTTCTCAGCTGGTCGCACGAGCACATGATTTGGTCGCAATATTTTTTTTTTTTTTTTTTTTGCGCTACAACATGGGATTATTCAATGCATGCTGATGAACATTTATCATAGTTTATAGTTATATGGAAACGAAAGTTGTTAACATTCAACCTGTTCTTTATCATGAGTAGTATTATTTGTGATTTGAATTTTGTGAACAGGACTTTCTCTTTTGCTGTGTTAACCCGCGGGCTTCGGATGCTTTCACTTTCGAATTCGCGATCTTGTTGTCACTGTTTTGCTTACATACATCTACACACCTTTCATTTTTT
>NW_015551077.1:1015819-1016239 GCF_001515605.1 Sinocyclocheilus anshuiensis | reverse complement strand
ACAAAACGTTTATTAACAAAAACGAATAAGACGAGGCATGGCATACACCACATGCTGTATTATATACCGACTAATAAATTACAGAACGTTTAGCAAACACCGAGGAATCAAATAAATAAATAAATAAAAGAAAGCCTCCATAGCTTACGGTAGCTAAACAGCAAAGATAAGTTTTTCAAAAATGAAAACCAAAAGAAAAGTAAAACTAACGGTGACAGTGCTTGCATGTTTTTTTCCCCCCACAAGAATACCAGCATGTTCACCTTCTCTGGTTAAAGAAGCGGTCTTTTACTTGACTTTCGCTTGAAAACCATCCATCATTTCCTCAATATGCGTGTCATTTTTGCTGCGCGCAGCTTTGCGCTCGTGCTGACACGGCGAGTATACTCTCTAAGCGCTGTTTCGTTATGCTTTCAGTTT
>NW_015551077.1:980999-1013755 GCF_001515605.1 Sinocyclocheilus anshuiensis | reverse complement strand
AATCGATTCAAATATGTGACGATTCAAATCGGTTGAGATGCTAAACAAATCGCGATTCATTTAGGTGTAGGAGTTTATATGAATGCATGACTGAGGGGAACTTACTGTCTTTAGAAAAGTTTAGATGGTATTTTTTCTTTTCATCTTGCCTCTGTATAATGCATATTAAAAGTTCATAAGTGCAGCGCTGCTTTGTTTACAGCAGAAACCAAGGAAACGCTTTACTCGCCACCTGCTGGCAGAGAATGAATCTGCGTCTCATTCAGCTCTGCTGTTTCTGTTTCATGCAGATATTTTTTATGCATAGTTTCACAAAACTCAAGTCAAACCATTCTGTTTTTGCTTCAAATTTAGAAATTATACAATCTAATTTAGATTAAAAACGGCTCATGTTGCATGTATGCAGCATCTTTGTTTGGATCAAGATTAAAATGCAGTGGTTTCCTCTAATTTTAAATGGAAAGAGCACAGACAAAGCCTTAGTTTGTTTATATGAAGAGATTTATTTTATTTGTGTTATTTATTTGATTTGGGGCTTGCTTTACATTTTCAATTTAGTTTTGTTATTTACATTTACATTAAATTAAAATTTTGTTATTTAGCAGACGCTTTTATCCAAAGCGACTAACAAATGAGGACAATAGAAGCAATCAAAACCAACAAAAGAGCAATAATTTACAAGTGCTATATTAGTATATTATTGTAGTGTTATATTTAAATTTCACAAAGAAACGTACAGTATTTTGTCCAAGCAATAATAAAAGAACACATTTAATTTATAATTTGTCTTAAATCTCATTTTGTAAAAAAACAAATCGCGAATCGAATCGAATCATGAAATCAAAATTGTGAATCGAATCGAATCTTGAGTTGAGTGAATCGTTACATCCCTAGTGAAATCTGACTCCTCCTACAATGTGCTGCGGCTCTGCAACGCTCGCTGTATGGAGAAGATGCTTTGGAGCAGCGCGGAGCATGTACTCGCACAAATGCTACCACGTCAAATTTTAACTCGTACATTCTCAAAAAAAAATTGTCACAGTCTATATGCGGATGTCACTCCCGAAACTTTGCAGCGTGCAGCTGTCACTGGTCCAATAGCATCTTGAAAAACAAAATGTATTCAAATTCTGAATGAATTAGCCAAGAAAGCACGAAGAGCGCTCTGCGCTCCCTATAATAATTATAAAGCTGTAATTCATTTCAGTTTATCGCGATCTCACAAAAATCCGTTATAATCAATGAAGCTGTACACTAGAGGTCGACCGATAGTGGATTTTGCCGATACCGTTAGCTAGGTTGGACCACACTGGCCGATACCGATTAATCAACCGATAGTTTTAAAATTGATACTGAACAAAAACTAAAATAGTGCTTTATTAACAAAAACAGTACTGAACCACTAGTAGTAGTAGTAAAAAAAATAATAGTAATAGTAAATGTTGAAATTAACACACTCTAACAAGGAACAATACTTACACAGCTTCATTAATCTTAATGCTACAACTCACCGGTATCACACACACTCCGGACGCGTCGCGTTCAACTCGAGCAGCGGTCTAAAACAGTTTATTTAATCACCAAACGGACACAAGTTTACTTCAAGAATGAACAATTTGGCATAGATGAGTTTGAAGTTTGGTGTTTAAAAAAAGGAGCAAACGGAAAGAGAAAGTGCGACCTATATTATAGCTCTATAAATGAAGCACACAGACTTTATTAGAGCCACAGAAAGACAAACGTTTTGCTGAATATGCACAATATACAATTCATTATGTACATTAACAATGATTCGGGACCAATATAATGTAATTTAAAGGAAACCTATGTGAATGGCACTCTGTGGCGCGGCAGGATTTTCTGTCGGCTGCATTTAAATCCGCGTCTGAAGTTTCCCGCTCTGTTCAGCGTGCAGTATCACGTGTCTAAACAGATAGCACGTGCTGTCAGTGATTTCAACCACTAGAGGCCGCTCTCGCACTGTGTAATGACAGCAGACCCTTCTCAGCCGCTCCAGCAATGGACGCAACCCGGAAAACTATCGGCATGGATTTTTGTCGATAACCGATAGTTCCAGCAATCAACTATCGGTGCCGATTAATCGGCAAATCCGATACATCGGTCGACCTCTACTCCACACTGCACAATGAATCTCTTATTTACATCATGTTAAACTTTGTTTATTATATTGAGAGACTCCCGAGCTTGCAGAACTGAACAGTACTGTGGCTTGGAGTTGATTCTAACTTAAAAGCTTGGCCACTCAGGAAATCAACAGAAAATGTCAGTGATTGGCTATTGATCAGTGCTACAAAACACGTTGAAAATAGAAACCTCCAGGGTTCAAACACAAATACACACTGGAGCATTTGGAAAATATGTTTCGCCAGTATCCTATTTCTAGCTTTAACCAAAGTCCCTTGTCTTTGCTTTAACTGACCTTCTCTTGCTTTCGTTTCGTTCCCTAGCTAGCACTCCCGTAGAACTTGCCCAGGATACAGTTATTTGCAAAGAAACGAGTATTTCATAGGCTACATGTTTTTAGGTGTGAAAAATTTATAAGATCATTAAAATATCGAAGCTAAAATTTTTCAGAAAGAAGTTATGGTAGTAGCGAGAGGGCGCTAGCGTCTGTATAGAGACGCTAAAAAAGGTAGAAATTAAATTTAGCATTTATAAGCATTAAAAAACAAGCTTTGAATCATTTTTACGATTTTTTATGAAATACGAATTTTGAATAATGAATATTACAGTAGTTTGTGTCTGCCTATTGTATTCATCAGTGTTTGGACCTTTGAAGAAGAAACCGCATTTTCCGTATTTCATTTCTGGGTTAAAAAATGAAAAACGAATGGACGTAAATGTACACGGACCGTTCTGCTGCTTCTTTTTTTCTGATTTGTTTTGTGATTTTTTTATTTTTTATTTTCTGCTATTTGTTTTTAGTTTTTTTTTTGTTTTGTGATTTTGCGTTTTCATTTATGTTTGCTTTGTTTCTGTTTTGTTTTGCATTGTGTTTGATTTGTTATTTGTTGTGATTTGTGATTTTGTTTTTTCTATTTTTGTTTCTATTATGGTTTGCCACTGCTTACATGGTGACTGATATATTATGCATTGTAATGTCATTACCATTAGCATAGTTGCAGTAAGTCTTTTAAAGCAGCATGTAAACAAGCACGCCGCCATATGTATGCGTGTAATATGGACAGCCATTCTTTGCTCAGCATGAGTATGAGTGTGGGTTGTGGTTTCTGTCAACAAATTGTGAATAGTTTTGAATAATATTTGTATATTGGTTTGCAGCATTTCAGATGGCTGGCACAACATTTAGCTGCCCATCTGTCTGTGTAATTGTAATAGTCAACGCCAAAAAACCTGAACACACACACACACATTACATACAATATCAAGTTTTAGACCATGTTTTCTACTGTTGTCTTGGTATTTAAGATCTAGAATAGATCTACAAAATTGTCATCTGTCAGAATTGTTTCACTCTACATTATATGAAAACAACATCGGCTGAAAGACAAGATATTCAATTGCATTATGTTTTGAAGAAAAACAGTGCAGTTTAACAAGCGTCTTCTTGAATGAGCTCAAGCATACATGGTTTGGCCGTGTGTTTATCGACATGATGCATTGTGAGTGATCATTATATTCTTATCTCCAAAGCTCTGAGACAGAGAGAAAAGGATTATATTGATTGGTTAAGAGCTTGTATGCCAGTAATTTCTGTAGAGCTTCTCTAAGTGTCTTTTTACTGCTGTCTCTGTGAGTTTATCACGCTGTGCATACGGCTCTGCCTCTGCTTGTCACTTTATGCGCTCGTATACTCTTTGACTAGGGTAATTCAATGACAGTCAATGCTCTGTCTCAGATTGCTAAGCCTGTTTGGAAAAGCTGTCTTTTGTTTAAGGCTTTGGAGGCTTTTCCTCTGTCTGTATGTGTGTGTGTGACATCCCCATCCAAATACACACATGCACAAACATACAACTTTCTTTCTCTCACTTTCTTTGTTCTCTCAGTGTTTAACAGATAGCATGACTGCGAACAAGTCAAATATCAGCTTTCATATACAGATATGGTAAATATATAAAAGAGTATTACGTTTTCTGATTAGCATCTGGCTAAGATGTTATAGGTTGTTGGGGGTGGTTGCCAGGTCTTTGCTGTGGAGTTTTTAAGTTTTATTTGAGTGATTTTAGCCCATTGCTACCCTTGTGAATAAGATATAGCATACTTTTAAAGAGTACAGAAACAATATATTTTAAAAGAATATACTTAAGTGTGAACTGAATGTAATGTTTAAATGAAAATGTGTTATATTTAAATTGATGTTAAATGCAATTATTTGAACTTAGATGTGCTTTTTTGACCCACTTAAGTACATTTTTATATGTAATTTCATAATTGTCTTTGAAATATGTTTAAAATGTACTGACGAGCATTTATGGTAAACTAAAATATACTTTAATATGTATGTCATGTATTTAAATGTTTGTGTTTCTGTTTTATGTTGTTTTTATTGTGACTATTATTATTTTTATTTTTATTTTGCATTTTCAATTATTTTTGTTGTTTTGTTCTGCTATGTTTTTTTTTGTATTATGTACTTTTTCTTGATTTTTTTTGTTATTTATTTTTATTTTTTTCGTTTGCACTTTGTTCCTTTTTTTGCTATTTGTTTTATTTTGCATTTTAATTAATTTTTGCTTTATTTGTATTTTGTTCTGATTTGTTTTGTGATGCATTTTATATGTTTTTTTTTTTTTTGCGTTTTTATTTATTTTTGCTTTGTTCCTCTTTTGTTTTAATGTTTGTTTTGTGTTTGGTATTTTGTTTTGTTTTTTCTGATTTGTTTTGTGATTTTTTTTTTTTTTATTCATTTTTGCTTTGTTTTTTGTATTTTGATTTCCCCCGCCCCCTTGATTTGTTTTGTGATTTTGGTGTTTTCATTTTTTGAAAAATATAGTTGATGAATGCACTGACAAGCATTTATGATCAACTGAAATATACTTCAATTTGTATGTCATGTATTTAATTGTTTGTAATTACACATTTGTAATGATGAAGTTATAATTTCGTACATTTAAAATATATTATCTTTAAACGAAGTATCAAATAACATACTAGTTAAAATGATAATCAAGTACTTTACACATGCTTTAGTATGTTAGGGTGCTTTCACATCTGTAGTTTGGTTCATTTGGTGGCCAAGGGCAAAAAAATTATACATTGTAGCATATTTCAGCTGTCTTGGTTCCTTTTCACACCACACTGATTATTCAGGTCCGAACCAAACAAACCAAAATGCAGTCACGTTACAACATCCACATCACTCGTTGGCCGGATGTGTCTTTGATCATATTTCCTAAGCTGCTTTTCGATTGGTCAGAATTAACGTGCGGGAAAATTCCAACGGAACTCCCAGAAGTAAACAAAGAGAGGAGGAAAAGCCAGCAGACCACACGCCGCTTTTTTAATATGGTCATCAGACCAAATTTCTATGAGGCTCCGCCCCTCCTCACAACTCCAAGTTTGTCCGCAAACAGCCATGGGGCTATGATGCTAAAGTGCAACCTGTCAACAAACACTTGTCCTCATCCCATAATGCACAGTGCAGCTGACTATGGCAGCTGGTTTAGTCCAAAAATGTGTACTTTTTGCAGTTGGGTCTGTTCGAGGTCGGATCACGTTCTCACCACCAACGAACCGCTCCAGTGTTCCTCTTCAAGGAGGTCTCAGTATGCTTGTTTGGTCCGCTTTTGGTGCGCACCCGAGTGCGATTGCTGCATTCACACCTCTGCCCAAACGAACCATGTCAAGAGGGACAACGAGCTCTAGTGCGATTCAACAGAACTAAATGAGACAGGTGTGAAAGCACCATTTGTCAACACATCAAAATAAGCACATTCTTTAAAACACAATAAAGGATTGTTAAAACAATGATTTAAAATGTACTTTCAAGTAAAACAGTTAATTTGACATTATTACAAACTGCATTAAAAGTGCTCTAAAAAGTGTACTTGAGTGTGTTAAGAAGTAAGCAATGAAGTGTCTCTCTTTAAGCACACTTAAGTGATCTTTTATTTGATTAATATTACTATCTGCAAGTACAGTTTTATTTTTAAAATATCCTTTTAAGATTTGAAGTACATTACATTCAATACAATTAAGTACTCTTCTTTTTCACAAGAGCAGGTAGTTGCTAGAGGGTGTTGTTGATCGATGTTGACTTACCAAATATCTTCTAAATATGGCCTTCAAAGAAAGTTTAAGGGCTTTCACACCTGTTTTATTGTTATATCTGTTATATATCGCATGATATGAGGTATCTTACATGCCTGTAGCATAAACAGTGTGGGAAGAGTTTCTTTGGCTTTTGAAAAACCCCTAACCATGAGTACTGGCAACAGTAATAGCGACGCTTCCCTTTAACCACTTAGTATGAGTTGTCAAAGCTTTCTAGGTAGAAAAATATCAGATATGTGAAAGACTAAAGTCAAATTTACCACAGGAGTAAAGTAGTGGAAAAGCGGGAGTCTTGAGTCTTATCAGCTCTCCGGCAGGCGCTCTGAGGAGGCCTGACCTACTTTACTCTTTGTGTTGGGTGTCTTATATAGATACTGCTCTTAGTGGCTGGGGGTTTTTTTTCTGTGCTGTGTGGTTTTCGAGCTTTGTGCGTAGGTTTCTGGCTTAATAAGGAAAGTAATTTCTCACACGCACTCACTGCAATCGAAACCGCAAGAAGTGCATATTGTGGAAGGGATCATGTACAGTCTGCCGTTCATTATCAGCGGCAGGGTGAGCAGAGCTTGTGTCTGGATGTGCGTTATCCTGCTTATTACACGGCTAGGCGCCAAATAGATAAATACATGGATTCTGAACTATTGATTTAAGTCTAAATTGTTGCATTGTCTACCACCCCGCTTTGAAAATCCCTATCTGAACCATTATAGTGCAGGAAATAATCTGCCTAGCAACTGGAACAGCGTTACAATATTAATAGATAAATGTATGTGTTACATAAGTTGTTAATCTGAAATTCATGTTCACATATTTGCGTGTTTTCTTCTCTCATCCAGATCTCCGTGTCCCTCACTGGTGCTTTGTTTCTCAAGTGACATTTCCATTTTCTTGCTTCTAGTCAGCGCTCAGAAGTTCATGCTTACCATGAAATGAATACTGAAGTCCTGCAGGGCTGTTTTTACTGCAGTTGGCAGCTAATAGTTTTGATTCATAAGATGGCAGCAATTAATATTGAATTTTATTTGATACATTTTATTTTAATATAGAATTTTATTTGATGTGAAAGTATAGAAGACTGCAGAATGATGAGAGATGAAAGTATTTTATTTTAATATATTCTATAAAATTTTTATATATTCTAATATATTATTATATATTATATTTTATTTTATTTAACATTATTTTAACATGTATTTTAAATATATATATATATATATATATATATGTACATATATAAAATATTTATTAATGTTTTTTTCAACATTGCTCAACTCATCTGTCTTATTTAAATTCACATAATTTAATATATAAAATATAACATCGGTCTAATATTCAATTAAATAAAATGTCATTTATGTATACAATACTTTTTGTATTTATATTTGATAAGATATGGGAATAAATTGATTTTTTTTACATCTTATTAATTTTAATATAAATTATTATGAATTAATTAATTACGTCTAATTAATTTGACTAACTTAATAATTTTCAGTGAATTTTTCTCTATATTTTTCTATATATACATTTTTAATATATTATTTTAATATATATTATATGGTATTAAAACAGTATATTTAAATAAATTATGTTTTATTAATTAATAAATAAACAAACAATTATAATATTTAAAAAATATATTTATAATATTTATAAAACATTTTTTTCAAGATTTCTTCTAACTCTGTTTCCATTTCTAGCCATTGCATGTTTCATCGCATTTTTTCTCCCCAGTAAAATAATTGTTAATAAATAGATTTATATTTGATAACGTATGAAAATAAATTATTATATTTACATCTGAATTTTTATTTAAATGAAAATGATGTTTAATATGAGAGATATAAAAGTAACCACTCTGGTACCGGTGTGTTGCTGTGGAAAGCAGTGAAAAAGTATACTATTTAGCCGATGTTATACAAACATATTTGAGTGCTCAATGCTGATACTGACCAATCAGAATGCAGTATTCTGGAGCTCGGTGTAATAAATAGTGATATAACGTTCACGTGAAGTTTCTCTCTCTGTGCACTTGGTTGTGAGACACACAGACTGTCTTTGTTTTGTGTTCTGGAGGGTCATTGACAATTCAGACATGTATGCGCGCACACACACACACACACTCGAACGGTCTTTGATCACAGTAAAACGCTGCATTACCACGGTATGAGTGTGTGTTTGTGTTTACCGCAGGGAGATGGCAGTGTTTGTTTCTTTATCTCTTTAAACTGGCATCTGATCTGACAGCCCAGAGGGGCCTTTGATAGCGGCGAGGCTGGCAGTCAGGGAAGTGATTATGTATGTTCACTTCATCTGACAAGTTGTTAGTTCAGTCTGGCATGCAAACACACATAAATAAATCCCCTTCCTTTGCCACTTCTACTGGTCTAGATAGTCTGTCTTTGCCTCTGATGTTATTATACAGTACGGTTCTCGTAGATTGTTGAGTGCTGCATCTGATAATAAACGAAAATAATGATTTTAAATCGACTTTAATTTTATTTATATTATTTTGATATCATATACATATGATATAAAATAATATATTAAAATAAAGACAGTTGTTTATTGTATTTATTTCTATTAATGTAAATAAATAAAATAAATAATTTTTCTATTTTTCAAGATTGCTCAACTGTCTTATATTTCATTAAATTCAGTCGATATGAAAAGTTTAATTGATTTCTCTGAACTCATCTGTCTTCTCTTTCACAGGTTCCATTAGTAGCGAGTCATCACATGTTTCCTCCCCAGTGACCAATCACATTTCTCCGGTCAGTACGCCGAAGCGGGTTGCCATGGGTACCAGCCTGGGCCCGCCCACGGGCACCCCTCCTGTGGTCACCATCGCCCCGACTAAAACAGTCAATGGCTTCTGGAGGTCTGAAGGACGCCAGGTATGACAGAACTGAGTTTTGTCTCTCTAAAGCCAAGTTCACACTACAGGATTTTAAGCCAGATTTAAGCCAGATTTGCAAGTAAATATCTGGACCTGTCAGCCGACTCAACATCACGTGGTGTCAGGTGTCACGACGAGCTGCAGCCAATCAGAGAGCAAGGCATGGGTTGAGAACAGCAGAAGAAAAACAGCTGCAGCAACACGGCTTTAAGAAAAGCTTGGAAAGAAGAAATGGAGTGAAATTTTTCAGAACATATCATCACGCAAACAGTTGCAGCACTGATTTCTTCCCATTGCCATTTACAAATCAACAACTCCATCGTTTAAAGTCGTGTAGTGTGAACTTGGCTTTATCTGACACACATTTAAGGTCGGGGAGTCTTTACTAATGAGCTGATGAGTTGAATCAGGTGTGTCTGAGTAGGGAGATGTCTAAAATGTGCAGTGTTGGGGGTTCTAAATGACTAAATTTTCTATTCAAAAATTTGACTTTTGTGGCTTTTAGTCCATGTATGTTTTGAGTTCATCTGTATATGCTAATGCATTCATAAAAGTTGAGAAAACTCATATGCCCATTGAAAATTACACACAGAAAACCTCAATTATACAGTTAATGTGCATTTATTCTTTTATTTGTTTGTTTGGTTGGTTGTTTTAGTAATATTATTATTTATGTTTGATTATAAATATAAATTCACATATTTGCATCTTATTTATTTTAATATAAATTATTTATTGAATTTTTATGTATACTTAATTTTGATATTTTAATATCATGTATATGATAAAAGAATAGTATATTAAAATAAATAAAAAGAAATCCAATATTAGAATAAAATATTTATTAATTTGTATTTTTCAAGATGGTCAACTCATCTATCTTACATATATAAAATAGTTATTAAAGGGGTCATATGATGTTGCTAAAAAGAACATTATTTTGTGTATTTGCTGTAATGAAATGTGTTTATGTGGTTTCTTTATGCACCAAGAGCTTGTAACACTCCAAAGAGAAAGAAAAAATTGAAATCGCGTCATATGTCCGCTTTAATTTATTTGATAATATGGGACAATAATGATTTGTAACCTAATTTATTTTAATACATTACTTTAAAATAAAATAATATATTAATAAAAATAATTCATATAATATAATATAATATTTTAATATGTATTAAAATATGTATTAAAATAATTATTTATTATATGTATTGGTATTTAAATAAATAAATAAATGTGATAATAACAGAATAGTTATTCATTTATTTTTCAAATTTTCAAGATTGCTCAATTAATCTGTACTATATTTATTATTTGATAATATAGGAAAATAAAAGAATATATTTACATTTAATTTATTTTAACAGAAATTAATGATTTCTATGAATGAATGATATATGATAGTAAAATAATATATTCAAATAAATGATATAAATGATGGTATTAAATGATACAGTTATACAGTTAATGTACATTATTTGCTCTTCATTATATAACACAGAGTATGATATTTGACCAACAAGCCGATGATGAAAAAAGGTGATACTACTTTAAATAATCTTCAGAGATGTTCTGGTGTCCTAAAATCTCTGTTCATTCAAATAATCTATGATCTACCATGAGCACAAAGGAATAGTAACTAGTCCAGAATGCCGTGAGGTCATTCATTTGGTTGTGAAATGAAAACCGTATGTTAATGACGGTGACTTTTCCTTTATCTTTGCCAATCAATACAAACAGAACCATCTCTCCAGACCTCTTGATCCTCAGACTTCTGCTCTGAAGAAGGATTGAGGTCCTGATGGGCTCGCAGGGTTTAAATTGGGCTGGATTAGTGCAAACGGGCTGATCTGTGGGGGTCCTGCATGTCCATTATTTTGGTGATTCTCAGGCGCGATGACAAGATCATGCCAGAAGAGTGTGTGTGTGTGTGTGTGTGTGTGTGTGTGTGTGTGTGTGAATGTTCAGCTCTCGTTCTGTGTGGCTTTGTAAGTTTATTTAGCGCTGCAGTCAGGGGACATCAGGAGAGACAATGGGCACTTTCCCCTGATCAAACTAGCCTCTCTCTGTTTACACAAAGAGTCTTCTGTAGCTCGGCCCGGAGAGACAGAGACGGGATAAAGGAACCAAAGCTCCGGATATATTCAGTCCATTTTCAGTCGTGCTGTCTCTCTTCTTTGTGCCTGGCTCGACCACACACACACACACACACACACACACACTGTCGCTGTTTCATCCACAAACTCCATATTTGGCACCTATTTGTGATTGAATTACATACATATGGGTTTATATATGTATTTGTTCTTACAGTTCAGTAATTAAAATAAAACTAAAATAAAACAAAATGAAAAATGTAAAAAAAACAAACGAAAACGAAAATTCTAAAACTGAGATGAAGTACTAATATGACTAAATCTGAAATAAAATTAATATTAGATTATCTATAAAGGAATATAAAAAACTAATAAAAAATAACAAAAGCACATTTCTAAAACAAACTAAAATGAAAACCAAATTATAAAAATAATTCAAATTAATTAAAAATAAAAAAAATTATAAATATTCTAATACTATATAAATAATACTAAAACAACACTGTGTTGAGCATGATTTTTTTTTTTTTTATTAAAGTTTTTGCTTTTTTTCTGGGTCTTAAAATCATAATTAAGAAAAAAAAATTTAATTTTTGAAAAGAAATCCTTAAGTAATTTAGCATAATGTTTTATTATTTATTTTCTTATTTCTCATTAAAAAAACTCACATGTATTCAAGCTGTAAGGAAACTGTTACGTACCACAAATACACATTTGGAAAAGACTTGAAAAGATGTTTTTCTTTATTTTGGACGTTCCAAACACTGACTGTGTGAACGCAGCCATAGATCCATTTACATGAATTCTCACTTCAACATATAAGGTGCTATGCATTGGTGAGAACCAATACATAGCACCTTATATATTAAATCATTATGGCTACAGCATATGTAATGTCTGTTCAATATTTACTGATCCAGATCTGTTTTTTGAAAATTGAATTCACTGACTGGATTTTTAAAAAACAAAAAATTATATAGGTCAATAACCTGCAAAATATTCCCATGATGCCCTAACATAAATGTTTTTTTCTTTTTTTGAGGCTGATACAGGATTAAGAGGGTCCGGCCATGAGCGTTTGGCCCCAGATCGGCCTTTACCAGGCCAGGAGAAGCCCTCCTTCTCTCTCCCTCCGTACCTGGGTTCAGCCCATCCTTTCAGCATGACCCCGAGTGCTCTGATGCAGGACCCGCGTCTGCAGACTCAGTCAGTACAGAGGCCGTCGCTCACATACTCACACCTGCACATTCTACTGCGCTCTGTCACTCATCCGTTGTTCCTCTCTCTCTCGCTCTCTCAGCTTGTCCCGGCAGGTTCCTCATATGCTGCTAGCAGGGGCTCAGGATGAGTATGTTCGCGATGGCTTTCGTCCGTATGCCTCCGCTGAAGAGCTGCGCATGCCTTTAGGGCTCCCTCTAGGGCTCAGCCCAGGAACTGCAGCCGACGCTCTGGCGTACTTTCACTCAGGATATTTGCCTCACCCCTCGCTCGCTTCATACAGGTGTGTGCTGTAGTTTGAATATTAAATAAAATTTCCTATATTGGACATGAAATACAATTATAATCTTAAAGTATACTTCAGTTTTGATGCAAATGCTTAGCCTATGCATGCAGCCGAATATTAGTCTGTTTGATAGCATGTACAAACGCAAGCAATCGTCACATGCGCGCTAGAAATATTCATCCTTGTCCAGTATTTGCGCTATTTCTCTCTAGAAGTTATGAGCGGTAAATATATTTTCATTCTCTTTTAAACTAGAGTTGAAAGTTTTTGTTAACCGTCTCAGTTTGTTGTTGTTCCATCTCCTGTCTCTTTTATTTTAACTGTGAAACAACGACACGGACAGTGGCGCCACCTTGTGGACAAACACATTTAGTAATTTCAGTAGGAATCTACACAATCCAGCAAAAAATTTCCCCATGCAGATTTCGCATCGAGTTCATTTGGTCATGCATATTTGCCATGTTGTCCTGCAGAAAGCTGCTTGGTTTGATAGCGATTTCTCATAATAGACCGAGATGTCGCCAAATTTTGTCCGAAGTGTACTTTGATTTTGACGCAAATACTTTTGATGCAAAATAGTGTTTGCAACAGCCTAACGCACAGACTTTCATAGTATAATCCAACACAGGCACTCCACATGCACACTAGAAAGATTCATCCTTGTCTAGTATTTGCATTATTTCTCTCCAGAAGTTATAAGCGATAAATATATTTTCGTTCTCTTTTAAACTAAAGTTGCGTGTATCTCTTAACCATCTCAAAGGCGTTGATTATTGTTGTGTCTCCATTAGTTTGATGTTCCGTCTCCGTCTCTGTCAACTGTGAAACAACAACCAACATACAGTGGCGCCACCTTGTGGACAAACTAAGTAGTGTAAAACAATCATGGTGCATGTGCAAGATTAGCGTACAAAGTAAGCGTGGTTAGAAAAATCTGGCTGTGCATGTACAGGACGCAAGCTCTATGCTGATGATGAAATGTGCTTAACGCACACTGTACACTTACCCTACGCGCATAAACAAAGTATACTTCAGGTTAAGTAGTATTGGTTGGGTCAGGGGCCTAATTGGACTAAATGTCACTTTTTTGGAGTCTTTTTTTTGTTCTTCTTGCTACACCTGTGAGAAAATGCACAGGTTGCAGGAAAAATGCATTGGCATTCAATATTGCTTTCACAATTTTCACAGACAAAATCTAGTAATTTCAGTAGGAATTTTGCATTGGGTTTATTTGGTCATGCAAATGCCAGGTTGCCAGGTTGTATTCAACCGAATAAATGTTTACCCAATGAAATGCACCTCACAGACATACAGTTTTTGCCTGTTAACAGCATAACATGGTACTAACAGCGCTAAGGTCATGTGTTCGCTAAACTCATTCTCAGGGTAAAAAATGTGTGAAAAATGCTTTGGATAAGTATCTGCCAAATGCATACATGTAAATGTTTATCTCAATAACTATTTTTGTACGTGTCCTCTGATCTGGTCGTAGTTTATATTACACCACAGTTATCACATTGCTGATAGTTGCTGATAGATGATTCAAATGTTTGGTTGTGAGCCCAGATATTTGATCTTAGTGTTACACCACCAAAGATGGTTACTTGCTTTATAGGGATTTTTCTTCTTTTTTTTTGGTGATGCTCTTCTCTCACCGTGTATTATAGTTGAACCACCAGATTATAAAGAAATGGCATGAAATATTTTAAATTGTATTAATATATTTGTGTGACTCTGAACCGTCAGATCAGCTCAGCTGTTCCGTGTGTGAATGTTTGGCATGCTGTCTCGTCTCCTGCACATGATTTAATGGCTTTAATGACGGAAGTGAACCTCAGGCTTGGACACACACACACACACACATGAACAGATGTACTGCTGTCTGAGACACAGACAGCACACACACACACACACACACATATCCGAACGGATGTATGTATGTATGGCAAGTCTGTTCTTTTTGTATGCTAGATTTGTCAGTCTTTTACCAAAAACACTCCAAAACTGAGTATTTCCCTATGGCAAAGTGACGTTTGATCTTGATGGTTATATTATAATAGACATTTATTAAATATATATTATAATGTAAACAAACATAAAAATACAAAGAAGTTATTAATATATATAGATAGATATATATCTGACAGAACAGGACATTTCCTGCGCTTTTCAAACGAAAGACTGTGCGGACAAAGACTAACAAATTCCAGATCATTCAGATCAAATACTGAAACGAAGCTGCAAAAACCACGAGAGCATCATGACTGCCTACATTTACATCTATTCAGTGTTCAGAGTTCAGCCAATCAGAACAAAGGCAACGTTTTAAAGGTACAGTAGCAAAAAAAAACAAAAAACGTTCATTTTTATGTTTAGTGAGAGTGTGGAAAATAGACTGGATTTGTTTGTGTTTGTCCGCACAGTCTTTCATTTGAAAAGCGCAGGAAATGTCCTGTTCTGTCAGATGTATGGACAGTCTCTCGGTTTGATCCTCTTTTGTCATCTCTCTCTCTCTGTCCGTATGAATAACACCCTCAGCGTGTGTCTTTGTGGTGAGACAGCACCGACAGAAATAGGCAGTGCTGTTCATGTCGCAGGGCCAGAAAGCAGAGGTTAATGAACGAGCCGGTTATTTATAGAGGCACTAATTAGCTGCTCTCTCTGTCTCTGCTTCCTGTGGCTGATCAGGATGGAGGATTATTACAGTCTGTCCGCTCTCCGCTCGCATTACTACCCGCTTCCAGAGGGGGGAACCCTGCCGGCCCTCCACCCGTCTGCTGTGCACCTGCCCATGCCGGGCGTCTTTTACCCTCCTGACATCGCACACCAGTCGCTGTCAGCGCTGCACTCTGAGAGGTACATGAACACACACGCACACACACACACACACACACACACACACACGCACGCACGCACGCACACTACACATGTACAAGATGGAATGAATAATTATAATGGCTGCAACTTGCGCATTTAATCCATTATTCATCGTTTTTTTCAGATAAAAAAAAAAAGTGGCGAAACAATTTCACTTAGAAATTGCTAGTAAATTACAGAGAATTACAAAGTAAATTACAAAGGATTACAGAGAAACAGCATGTAACACACTGAATTAAACATGAAATGCTGAAGTATAAACTGAAATGGTATTTCCTTGTAAAACATACTCTAATGATCTGCATTGTTTTGTAGATAATTTAGTTAAATTTTATAACATTTATTTTAATCATTTAAATGTATAACATTTTATGCAGTGTACTTATGTTATAATATTTGATAACATTTAGACATTAAATTAAAACATTTATATTATTATATTAATATTAATTGATTTAATATATTAATTTATTTATTACTTTGTTGAATATTAAATATATTTTATTATTTTATTTTGGTTAATCTATATATTATATGTAGCCTACTTAAATTAAATTAATTAATTAAATAAATCTCACTAAACTTAAGAATTAAATCAGCAGTTTTTGATGCTTTACCTTTTATAATATATAATACATATAATTATTCTATACTTACATCGAATTTAGATTTTTATCATTTATATTTATACCAGTATTTATTTTTTTTTTTTTAATTATGTGAATAATTTTAAGAATATTATAATGATGTCTCATTATTAAATTATATAATTGTTGCATGCAATTATTAAATATTTAATTAATTGTAATTATTTTTGCATCTATTCGTACTACACATGTAATGGATGTTCAAGATAGAATTAATGATTATACTGGTTGCAAGACGAAGAATAGTATTAAAATCCCTTACAATTTCTACTGTTGTACATTGCTTTCTCCAGCTGATTACTGACTCCAGACTTTTAGTTGATAATTTTATTATCTATTTATTATCAATTTACTTTGTCTTTTTTATTCAATTTAATTTAAATGTAACTTTTTAAAGTAATATTTATATTTAATGTAATATTTAATGGCATTTTAAAATTACATTTTATATATTAATATATTAATTTAGTTTTATTCTTTAAAAAGATATATTAATGAAATATTTTATGTAATATACAGTAATTATTAATAGCAATACCATCTTAGGCTAATTTACCAGTTTGGTTTTTGTTTTTTCAGCAGAGTTAAAATGTTTGAAGAGATCATATAGAAATTTCAGCATTTAAAAACTGATCGCAATGTCTTTTGTAATATTTCGTTTTGTAATAATTCATTTTTCTTTTTACCTATTATCAGTTTTTCCATCTATATTGAATATTACTATTAACCTGCTGTCTTTCTCTTTCTTATATTCATCTATATTCAAAACTTTGACCATGTTTTTACCAAAACCTTCACCACAATTTGTTTACTGCCAAGCAAGAGCTTATACTTTCTTCAGTAAATACAAATCTAGTTATATATGCTGCATTATATATGCAAATTACACTAACTTTACTGTCTGCTCTCCAATTGGCTGTTGCCATGTCACAACGATGCTCATTTGCATAACGTTAAACTCTACTCAGTGATTCTTTAACTGACGCCCCCGAGTGATAATTATATGTGTAAATATGATCATTCCGGCATCATCATATGATATTCTCCCATATATCTCACACACACGCACACACACACACACGTCACCTTGACGCACACAAACACGCTCTCGCCGTCTTCCTCGTCCTCTGTACCAAACATCATCAACACTGTCCTGTGTTCCTGCAGCCTCTCGCTGAGTCTATTCTTCTTGTTCCTGTTGAGAGTGTTGCATCTCACACCATTTGTGTGCTTGTGTGTGTGTTTCGACCCTCCGCAGGCTGCAGATGGAAGAGGAGCTTCGCCAGCAGGAGAGGGAACGAGAGCGAGAGAAGGAGAGAACGCGTGAAATCCAACGAGAGCGGCAGTGGGAACAGGAGGTGCAGAGAGAGAAGGAAAGAGAGCTGGAGATTAAAAAAGAGCGAGGCAGAGACATCCAGGCGGTCAAGGCCGTGGAGAAACGCCACCTGAGTCACGAGCCGCCAGCCAGCCAACACTCGATCTCACAGTCTCATCCGTACACACACCGGCAGCCCGTGAAGGAACGAGGCACACTGGAGGAAAGACTCGCTGCTAACAGACCCGGTATGATAGATCCAAAAACACAACAAAACAAACAATATTAACATTTCCCTTCTGTAAAACACAACAGAAGATACTTTGAAGAATGTTCCAGCTGTTACATTGAAAGCCAATGGGGTCCAACATTTTCAAGCTCCAAAAAGCACATAAAAGTAGTTCCTCTGAATCCATTTGTATGAGGAACAGACTAAAGTTTAAGCCATGCGCATTCAAATTTAGCATGTGACAAGATGTGCAAGTCAGTGACATTTAATTTGTGATGAATAAAGAAGATATTATGGGTTTGGAATTATGCAAAATGATTATGATTCAAAATGAGTAAACGATTCATTTTTGGGTGAACTATTCCTTACATTTTGCCATCAGGATTTTAATACCTCTATCCTCATATGAGCATGGAAATGATGATTGCATAATTGAGATGAAAAAAAAAGTCAAAGTCTAGATATGTAAAATAATATAATGATATTTTGGTTATTATTATAGTAAAATTAATATTCAAATCATAGTATAATAGAAAATATACACTATACTGTTTAAAAGTTTGGAATAATTAAGATTTTTTTTATATATATATTTTTTTAAAGAAGTCTCTTTTGCTTACCAAAGCTGCATTTATTTGATAAAAACAATACTAAAAACAGTAATACTGTGAAATATTATTGTATTTTAAAATAACTGTTTTCTGTGGTAATATATTTTAAAATGTAATTTATTCTTGTGATATTAAAGCTGAATTTTCCGCATCCTTACACCAGTTTTCAGTGTCACATGATCCTTCAGAAATCATTCTGATATTCTGATTTGCAGCTCAAGAAACATTTCTGATTATTATCAAATTGAAAACAGATGTGCTGCTTAATATTTTTGTGAAAACTGATTTAGCATTAATTTGAAATAGAAAACTTTTTTAACGTTATAAATGCCTTTACTGTCACTTTTGAAAAAATTTTTTTTTAATAAAAGTATTATTTAAAAAAAGCAATCATACTTATCTCGAATAGTAGTGTATGGGCCTACTGCATTTATATAAATCCATTTAATATAATGGTGCAATACATCTGTTTTAAGACATCATTCACATTATTTACTTGTGAACATAAGGTACTTATTGCACATTTCATGCAGCTGGGTTCATGAATATTCAACATTTAAATTATGATTGATATTCACTCTGAGCTGCAATCCTGTGTTTAATTTCTTTGAAAACTCGTATTACCTGCAGTTTCAGTAACTGATTGCATTGCTCATGGGTAATCGGTAATTAATATAGTCACAACAATATATAACAAACAATTATTAAAAAAAAATAATTAAAGAGAAATATAAAAAAAACAACAACTAAAAACCTAAGGTAGTAAAAAAAAAAAGCAAACAAAACTACTAAAACTTTTAATTTAAAATATATTTACTTTAAAAAAAAAAAAAAACGGATAAAACTGACAGTTTGAAATATTGCCTTGTAAAATTTAAGTTGAAAAACTGTAAAAACTGTAATAAAAAAACACACATTTAACAAAATTACTAAAGCTAAAACTTGAAAAACCTAAACATAAAAAATGTCAAAGGAAATTAGAAACATTGATTCAGCAACTAACTGAAATAAATTTAATTTGAAGTACTAAAATTACAAAAAATGAGATAAAAATTACAATTAAATTAAATAATATTACAAATATTTTTTAATATTAACAAAATAAAAATATATATTAACAAAAACTAATAATGACAAAACAACATTACAAAATTACTAACTAAACTAAAATTGAAATGAAAAATGAAAATCGAAAAATAAAAGCTTTTAATAAGTGCTTCAATAGTATAGAAATAATACTGTAATTCTGAAGACAAACAAAGTGTTCCTTCATAATAATGTATCATGTAAGATGTTGCTATTTTGGTCCTTTAGTATATTTACTACATATAAATGAAATACTTACAGATGTTCCGCTTTGAGAAGCACATGTTCATTCATCTATGCATCTGTCATCTCTCAATACAGATAAACCCAAAGAAACGCCACTGCTCATGCCTCAGTCCAGTCCATACTCATCCTCAGGAGGTCCTTCATCCGTCTCAACCTCAGGCCCTGGCCTCTCTTCAAGCTTCCAGTTTGGGAAGAGCCACAGGCCCATGGTAACTCCCATGATGCTCCAGCGGCAGGAGGACGACGACAGATGGCTCTCCAGACAGAGAGCGCTGAAGGTGGAGAAAGCGGACAGACACGGCCAGGAGTTTCATCAGCAAGATAAGCAGCAGGATGTCGGTCGAACCGCAGAACCAGCAGAACAGAGACAGACTCACAGGTCAGTGTTAAAGGAAAACAAATCACATGTTAGGGGTGTGTGATATCGCAATTGTTTTTTTTTTTAACGATGTGGAAGCTGACATTGAGTATGTCACTCATTTTGCCTTGAGAGTGAAGATTTCACTGTGCTATGTAGATGTTATACAACAATTCAATAAACAAGAAGTTATTATTGTGAGTTACTTTTTACACATTTTAGACACATTATTATCTGTTTTTGCTAACAAATATAGTTCCAAACAAAGCCACAGCAGAACTGTTGTACGTATCCAAGCAAAAGACACAATGAATCAGCTGCTTGAATGAATCAGTTGAATAAATGACTCAATGACTCACTCATTAAGACAGTGACATGCCGCTATCTTCAGAGAGTTCTGAAGATGAATAAAGTGTAAATATTTGTTTGTTTGTTTGACAAAAAAACCCCATTAATCTCACAGCATTTTTTATGCAATTGTAATTGCAGTGTAAAATATCTAAATGCTGCTTTAGATGCAGCTTCTGTGCCACTTCTGCAGTGCAAAAATTAATTTTGTTGATATGATTTTATTTGATTGGTCGATAGTGTTTTATTATTCTAAATGAATGTAGTGATTAGTAAATGAATTTGACATAGAAGATGATGCATACATCTAAAAAGAGTAGAAAAATTGTAAATAAGCTAAATAAGCTGTAAATAAGCTCATAAAGGTAAAAATGTCCCATGAAAATCAATTTAAGGTGGCAAAAAAATTGCCCTTGTAACATAAAAATGCAGCTTAAAAGTAAATTTAAGGAGGCAAAAAATTCCCTCATAAAGGTAAAAATGCACCTTAAAAGTCAATTTAGGGTGGCAAAAATATTGCCCTTATAAAGGTAAAAATGGCCTTTAAAAGTCAGTTTATAACTTTATGGGGACAAATATGGCCTCATAGTGGAAAAGTGCTGTGAACTGAATATTGCACAGAAAATGAAGACTGGACAGCTTTGGGAGTCAGATCATCTGTCTTTCCATTGTGTGTTATGATTGTGCCCTCTAGTGGTGCTCTGTAGAAATGTTTTCTGTGTTTCAGGTACGGCACACACCATCATGACAGGGGTGTCAGAGACATGCCTCAACCTCTAGGGGCGCCGCCGCCTCTCATCACCCCCAAACCTCTCCCTCGGGACCAGCACCCCTCTTCTCCTGCTCCCAGCAGACTCTGGAACCCCGTCTCCCTCCTCAGCTCGCCCTCTGACCGCCCTCTGTCCCACATCCGTCCTTACTCAGGCCACAGCAGACCAAAACCTCCTGAGGAGGACGTCAGGCCCTCCACCATGCGGGTCAGCAGCCTCCTGGAGCCTGGCAAATACCTGGCAGAGCTGGAGAAATCCACCTGCAGCTTCCTGAACCAGCAGAGGGCCGCCTTCTCCCAATCGGGACAATCTGCAGACAACAGGCCACCCCAGGGACCGGCTCTAGACAGGACAGACCCCATGATGGTGTATGACCAGGCTCTCCAGCAGCACAGGAGACTCGTCAGCAAGCTTGACCTGGAGGAGAAGAAACGCAGGGAAGCCAGAGAGAAAGGTGTGGAGTGGGAGAGTAGAAAATAAGACTGTCTATCAATGTATCTATCCAACAGAGTTCTGAAGGTGGAGAAAATATATTTATTTATGTATTTATTCACCTACCTGCCTATCAGAGAGCCCTGAAGGTGAAGAAAACATAAATAAATCAATTTTATTTATGAAATAAATAAAATGTATTTATTTATGCATTTATTTACCTACCTATCTATCAGAGAGTTCAGAAAGTGGAGAAAGCATAAATATTATATATATATATAACAGAGTTCTGAATATGGAGAAAGTATAAATATTTAATAATTGGTTTATTTATTTATCAGAGTTCTGAAGATGAAGTAAAAATATTTATTTATTCATTTGCCAGACAGACATTTCTGAAGATGGAGAAAATATATTTATTTATGTATTTATTTATATAATATACTGTATATGGTATGCTTAAAAATGTAATTTAATATATAAATATATAATATAACATTATATAAAAGTTTTCTAAAAGTTTGCATGAAAATAGTGGTTTATTATGTGATTATATTTCGAAATTCACAATACCATATCAGTTATTTTGGCCAGTATAACAGTTTTTGTTATCTATATAATTTATTTATTTTATAAATGTATTTAGTTTATAAATATATTACAAAAATATATACATTTATAAATGTTTTATTTATATATTTTGTTTATATTTAAGTTTATATTTAATTTTAATTACATTTAAATTTAATTTAATTTAAATATTAAATTTAACAGATGTTAAAATTCTGAGACCAATATGTAGCAGTGTTATTAAATTATTAGTGTTTTTGAGGATTAACTTTAAGTGAGCGTTAGATGATGGCAAACAATCTAAATATAAAAATAGAGAAAATAAGCTGCACAATTAAATATCCAGTATCAACTGATATATATGTGCTCTATACTCAAATGTATTCTTCCATCCATCCATACCGTGTCTTTCAGTTGTTTTATAATAATCTTCTGCCTGTTTCAGGTTATTACTATGAATTAGATGACTCCTATGATGAGAGTGATGAGGAGGAAGTTCGAGCTCATCTGAGAAGAGTCGCTCAGCAGCCTCCTCTCAAACTAGACATGTCTACAGAGGTACAGTGACACATTTCATCAGTCAACATGACAACAGCAGCAAAACAGCGACTGTCATGAAAACTCGTATTTTATAGCACTCTCTCACAGTCAGCCACTGCGTTTCTTTTCTCTCTGCAGAAGACAAAGTTTCTGTGTTTGTTTGGACTGACGACTCTCTCTAAGCGGGATGAGCTGCTGGAGATGAAGAGGAGGAAGAGGAGGAGGATGTTGCAGGAGCGAGTCCCTTCACCCTCAGCCATGCCGAGCAAACGTAAGACTCCGTCTCCTCCTCATCCTCCCCTCAGCACGCACTTCACCCCAGAGGAGATGGACCGCACTGATGAACTGGATGACAAGAAACACTTCCTCAGCATGTTCGACCTCAGCCATGTCAGTCTGGAAGAAAGACAAAGTATGTACCCACACAAACACACCATGCACTGTCACAGTCACACTTTACGTATAATAATAACACTTTATACATAAATATTATTAAATATAAAAAATGTGTATTTATTTTATAATTATATAGTGTATAATTAATATATATGTTATGGGGGGATATATCTGAATATTTATTTAGCTAAGATATAAGAAATATAAGTATGTGTGTGTGTGTGTATGTATGTATATATATATATATACACATACAGTGGGTACGGAAATTATTCAGACCCCCAAACACAGCTGGACTCAAATGAAGGTGTAGAACCATCTCAAGGATGATCAGAAGAAATGGACAGCACCTGAGTTAAATATATGAATGTCACAGCAAAGGGTCTGAATACTTAGGACCATGTGATATTTCAGTTTTTCTTTTTTAATAAATCTGCAAAAATGTCAACAATTCTGTGTTTTTCTGTCAATATGGGGTGCTTTGTGTACATTAATGAGGAAAAAAAATTAACTTAAATGATTTTAGCAAATGGCTGCAATATAACAAAGAGTGAAAAATTTAAGGGGGTCTGAATACTTTCCGTACCCACTGTATATATATATATAAATAGTAGAGGAATATAATGCAGCGATCCAGTATCTAAGCTATAAAAGTCGCGGGGCAGTGTTGACAAGAAGTTTCTGTGCTCCTGAATGCTTCCGTGTGTGCATGATCTCTCTCTCTCACTCACTCTGTGCGAGTGATGTGTGTGCATCAATGAAAGCAGCACATTAATATAGAATGGTGATTAAACTGACTTTGAACTACCTGTGCATTAAGGAATAATTGACGACAGGCCATTGAATTATTATGCACACCAGAGTAAAAATAATGCACACCCGAGGTGGTATTCAGCCATATCTCCTGACTACTCATGTGATATTGCTCATTTAATGCATACCTGCCAGCCAATCAGGATCAAGAATTGACAAACCATGGTATATATATATTAGTGTTGGGTGATATGGTCATTTTTCAAATCGTCATATCATCAGCCCGTGAGATCGACGATACACAATATTATCGTGCATGGATGGGGCAAGAGAGAGACTCTCTGTACTTGTCATAGTATAACTATTTGGTGTTTTAAACCGCGCGGGTGCACGAGAGTGAGCCTATGAGAGCACCAATAATTGAAATAATATACTTTCAAACATACTGATAAACTAGCATGTTAAATATAAAAATACTGTATTTAAAACAGCTAGTTCATATATTTGGAGTAAAATTAAATTTAATGGATACATCAGCGCTCCGGACCGCGCGCTCCATGAGCCTGACTCACCGCCACAGAAACAAGAATGAGATGCATTCTAACATAACTGTGGCATTAAACTCAGTTAGTGAGGGCTCGGTTAAAATATTGCACATATATAGGCCGTTCAGATTACTTGCTAAAGTGCAATGAAATACTTTATATTAGCAGACGATGTCGGCTACAGTCTCTAATCCTCATTTGCGCGCGTGTGTGTGTGTGAAATGCAGTGCTGAAGTGAAATAGCGGGGCAATTTTATAGCCGAATTATAATAGGCCGCCTAATCATAATAATTATTATTATTATAATTTAATACTTTAATAGTAGAATGAGCCTAATATCGTCTTGACTATCTCTGACTATCGTCGATACATGATGCTATCGTCTATTGGCACAACCAAAATATATATATATATATATATATATATATATGAATATGAATATTTTATTTGAATAATAAAATTCCACACATTTTATAAAATGTAATTGTAAATAAATATTAATATAAGAAATGAAATTAAAAAAAATAAAAACATTATATATTATATATAAATGTAAGTATCTTCTGTAGCTTCTGAAGGGCAGTACTAAATGACAAAAAAATATGATGTTTAGCATTTATAGCATTCAGGGACTTCTGGGAATACAACTTAAGAATTACAATATTTGAAAATAATTTGTTTTAAAGGCTGGGTGTATCACAGTTTGACCAATTAATTTTGTATTTATTTATTTCTTTTTTTTACCTCAGAGAATAAGAAGATCATGGACTTGCTGGAAGCCATCAAACAAAAGACTGTTACTTTGGACACCCTCAGATACGCTACAGATACGCCCTGTTCCAGCCCGTCCACTTCAGTGTCTGGTAAGAACAACACATACAGATACAGCTTTAAACAAAGGATCAGGTTTTGGCGTTAGTCCTGACCTCTGCTTTTCCCCATCATACAGCTGTCTCACATCTCAATCAGTCAGTCAGTAATGTTCACCCTGAACCCCAAAATCACTCGCATGAAAACCCTCATCCGCCTCAAGACCCGCCACCACTGACTCCTCTCCACACTCAAGGCCAACCCAACATGACGTCCCCCAGCAGAAGAGGCCCGGGCCTGCAGGCCCTCGCCCGACCCAAGGACCAGCCGCCTGGACTGAACGGAGTAAAACTCCCCGTCTGGGAGCAAATAAACTCTGAGGAGTTCGCACAGCACTTCCATCAGTCCGTGCTGCAGTCCACTCAAATATCCCAGCAGAAACAGAAAGGTGACGATGGCTTCCTCAATAGTCAAATTTGAGAAATACAGCCGGAGACATTTTGCTTAACGGTTTTTGTGTTTGTATCCCAACAGGTGGAGCGAATGAGCAGTTTGAGCCCCCTGCGCTTCCACCTCCAGGCCTCCAGAGGGTGACAAACAAACTCCCTAATGGACAAAGCAATGGCCACTCCTGCCAAATATCAGCCCAACGCGACTCTCCAGGCATGAGGAATGACTTCTCAGCTGAGGAGGGTGTCAGTTCAGATGAAGACGATGAGGAGGAGTTGTTCAGTCCCAGGTGGAAAGGGATTGAGTCGATATTTGAGGCGTACCAGGAGTACATGCAGGGTACGTTGATGGCACTTTGAGATTCAAATGAACGTTATTTGGATATAAAGGGAACATGGTGGGCTTTGGTGGAGTTGTTTCAAACCTGTATGAGCTTCTTTCTTCTGTTTCTTCTTTCTTCTGTTGAGCACAAAAGAAGGTAATTTGAAGAATGTTTGTAACCAAACAGATGATGGTCCCTACTGACTTCTATAGTATGGAAAAAAATTGTTGTGGAAGTCAATGGCTACCAGCAACTGTTTAGTCACCAACACTCTTCAAGATGTTTTCTTTTGTGTTCAACAGAATAAAGAAACTCATATAGGTTTGGAGCGGGAGGGTAAATGATAACAGAATTTTCATTTTTGGGTGACCTATCCCTTTAAGATGGGATCACATTAGCGAAATTTTGCCCGGCAAAAAATAGTGTCTATTGTTAATAGTAGCAGCTCACACAGAAGTCACTTTCAAACCAAGCTGCTTTCTGTTGGTCAACGTGGCAAATCCATGTGACCTACTTGAACCTGTTGTGAAATCTGCATGAGAAAATCTTTCACCCTTGTGCAAAACTCCCAATCTTGTGAATTCCTGGATTTCATTCGTGAAAATTCGCCAAACAATGGGAAACGTGAGCCCACATTTAGGCTGCTTTGATTTGTCTGTGGTTGCAGAATGTTGGCCTTTCAATGTATGTTTGCTTTCTGCTGTATGATTATAGTGTATTGCTGACCTCTCTCTCTCTCTCTTTTAGAGAGAAGTATAGAGCAGCAGGTTCTCCAGAGCGAGTGTAGACATCTGGAGACGCAGCATTACAATCTCACTCTGACATCTGAGCAGCTTTCTCATAGCATGAGGGTAAGAGCATATTATGTTTGTATTTGTATATTTTTGCATATTTTATTTTCTTTTTTAAAGATTATTATATTTTTTATGTTTTATTATTTTTACACAGAAAGGGTTAGTAAGCATTTCTTCACACACATTGTTTACATCTTGGGGCTATTTCATTGAGTATTTTAATGGTTTTAAATTCACTTCCATTGCAATCCCTCAAATTTTTCTTTTTATATTTCTTGCAAATATTATCCCACAACTGCCGTAGATTTGGCTTAACGTTTAATTAACCTGAATATTCATTTTTCATCAACATAGTTTATATATATATATATATATATGTGACCCTGGAGCACAAAAGCAGTCATAAGTAGCACTGGTATATTTGTAGCAATAGCCAAAAAAACATTGTATGTGTCAAAATTAATGATTTTTCTTTTATGCCAAAAATCTTAGGATATTAAGTAAAGATCATGTTCCATGAAGATATTTTGTAAATTTCCTACCGTAAATATATCAAAACGTAATTTGATTAGTAATATGCATTGCTAAGAACTTCATTTGGACAACTTTAAAGACGATTTTCTCAATATTTTGATTTTTTTGCACCCTCAGATTCCAGATTTTCAAATAGTTGTATCTCGGCCAAATATTGTCCTATCCTAACAAACCATACATCAATGAAAAGCTTATTTATTCATGATGTATAAATCTCAATTTCAAAAAATTGACCCTTATGAATGGTTTTGTGGTCCAGGGTCACATATATGTTGATGAAAAAAATATATATATAATGTATGTGTGTGTGTGTGTGTGTGTGTGTGTATGATTATTAATGTGTTAATAATTATAAAATAATTCAATATTATAGAAATATATATTCTAGAAATATATACTGAATGTTAAATAAATATTATAAATTATATATTTTATGTACAATATTTATATAACATTTAAATAAATTATCATGTAATAACCATGTAATCATGTAATGATTGTGTGTGTGTGTGTATTATATAAATTATATATATAATTTTATTAGATTTATATTTTGTATAAATATGTGTGTGTGTGTGTATTATATAAATTATATATATAATTTTATTATATTTATATTTTGTATAAATATTATCATTATATAATTTTATATAATTTATAATATTTACAACATTCACCATCTTTCTGAATATCTGCTTATTTATAAAAATTGTGAAACAACTTGAGTAATGATTTAAATAAAATAAAAAAATGCTTACTACAATACGATTCCTCATCATTGTAGTGTTTTTTTTTTTTACAGACATATTGAATCAAATATCTGAAAAATAACGCAAAACACCGAGAACAAAAAGTATCAAAATGGTCCTCTGATGACATGTTCGTTATTTACGGCAATAATATCTGACTTTAATTTGATCCCAAACTTAGCAGAAGCATCTTCGTGACGTCATCTTTAACGGCATTTCTGTATAGTTGAACGATTGACTGCGTCAAAGTTACTATGGGTTCTGGAAACCGTTGTAATTAGCTAGTTAATTTCTCCAGTGATGCATGGCACTGAGATAGTTAAGCAGCGAGTTAAGGCCCGTTAACACCAAGCACGATAACTATAAAGATATAGTTCTAAAAATCTTTCTCAATATTAAAGAATAGCAGAGTTCACACCACAACTATAACGATAACGATACAGAGGAACGATATCGTTGTGATCACTTTCAAAACGATTTTTTTCTAGCTGATGAACGATAAAAACACTGACAGCCAATCAGAATCAATCCTGCTGTAACGAGCTCAAGAATTTAAAGCGGCAGACGCATGTACGCTTAGAATAAACAGACGATATCGTTGGCTGGTGTGGACGCTAATATCATTATCTTTATAGTTATCGTTCTTGGTGTGAACGGGGCTTTACTGTATGTCGTTGTAAGGGAAACTCTGGCCAGTATTTGTCGGTGTTGACAATCACATTAACAGAAATGTTAGCTCCCCCTTGTGTCAGCTTCGAAATCTACCAACTGTCAATGGATTATTTTGTGAATTTTGAATTAATATTGTTTAAACAAACTATGTATGTATGTATGTTTTCTCTTTTTCCCCCATAACTAGGACCTGTTGGCACAGAAGCACAATCTGGCGCTAAAGAGAGATCGTATGCAGGCCGAACTGGAGCACATCAAGAAATGTTTGACATTGCCATTATTACACTGGCACAGAGGATACTACAAGAGACCTTCCCCGAGGTGACCGTACTCACCCTGAAGATGGGCCACAGAGTGACAGGGATCAATGTGGCTTCAAACTTCATTTACCGAACATGTGATGATTTCAGCTTTGGCATGAAGAAGATAGACAAGCTATTGTTCATTATCTGGTGCCAGTGTCTGACGCCTCACCTGCACTACAAGTCCAACCACTAGATATAACAAAACAGGCATTCAACAGCCATCTTGAATATCCATTACTTGACATACGGACTACATTTGACAGGACGTTTGCCAAGAGGTGCAGAAAACCAACCCAGAGCTGGATATGCACTTACAACTGATCTCTCAGACATTTGGTACAAAACTCTTGTTCTGGATGATGGGCCGATGTGGAATTTTGTTCAAATGTTTTCGTATTTATACAGTTTTTAAAAGAATATGATTGTGTAAAATACTCTCGAATCACATTTTTGTATGTTTTTATTATTAATGATTAATTATAAAATTTGGAATATAAATATTTAAATGCTTTTTGCAGGGAAAAAATGTGTTGACAAGGTACTGCTGGTCAGATCGGGAGAAATGTTGGAGAAAGAAGGAACTGAAGTGGGTTGAATTGAGTTTTCATTTCAAAATCTCGTAAGAAATGTTAGTTTATTAATTGTAATTGTCCGAAAGTCATGAAAGTGTTTGTCATAACAGTGTTCCTGTATGTTTTCTTATTCTCTCTTCGTCTCCCACCAAACCAACATTTCAATCGACTAGTACACGGCTATTTGAAAATGGAAAATAAACCGATCCAATGTGGGAATTACTTTATAATAACTTTCAATAATGACAAACGGCATATAATATTTAGCAGACCAGCAGTTCATGTACATTCAAGTGCTTCATGGCAGTTTTTTATGTGAATGTACATTAAATAAATCAAGCAATCGATCATGATAATATTGATAATCAAAAAATATAAATAAATAATACAAATATATTTATAATTGTATATATAAAATAATTTAAAAAATGTAGCAGCTGAGGATCTCGAATAATACCAGTGAAATAATAATACCAATCAATTGAATATTATATTTTCTGTTTAATTTATAATTTGAATTAATTATTGATTTCTGTATTACTTTATTTCTAAAATGATTATGGAATGACACAAATGGGCCCCTTTAAATCAACATTCTGTTCAACATTATATGCTTGTTTAATACTGTCTGTTATGGACTTATTATAATCATGAAAGTAATTATAAAGTGTTACCAAAATGTTTTATGTATAACTTGGCCAATATGATTTAATTTTCAGCCTAGCTGCCACGAGAAGTCATTTTATACAGAAATTAGTGCCACAATGTTTTGTTTGGCGGCAGCTACTGAAAAAACATTATCACTATATTAATTATAATCTAAAACCGAACGCGTTTGACGTGTTGAATTTTAAAGAAATTTCCAATGCCACAAGTCTGTGTCAAGATGTCTATCCTCCACTTTTTCTTTATGACACTTCAAACGCGGACCTGAAGGCCTGTAGTTATTATGGCATATTGTTTAAAACAAGAATGGCTTATGAAAAATCTGTTTGTAGGAAACAGAAAGGAAATGGAACAGCTGTGGTTGTGGCAAAAAAAAAGAAAAAAAAAGAAATCTTAAATGTTTTTAGTTGTAATTTTTAGTGGAATGAAATGTGAGTTAATATATTATTTGTTGAAGGTAGAAATATTTATGGATATATCTGTGTATATGCTGATGAAAAATTAATTTCTTGCCATATTTTGTCTACAAAAACTCTCATGCAATGAATGAAGTAAGGACTCATTCACAAGAGTAATGTGAATTTTCAGTTGTTTCTTGACTCTTTATGATTTACAAAGCAGCAAAATAAACTTGATATATGCTTTTTGTTTTACTGTATATTATTGTTAATATATTATTAATGCACTCTCCAAGTAAGCGACAGTAACTGGCAGTCAGTTTGTGTTGGCTAAAGGTTATCAGGCTGTTTGTCGGCAGAGTTTGGTTCCTCCTATCCTGCTTCACATTGTTCTGTTGAAGCTTGTACTCCAGTTTGTCCCCTGCAGTGTTTTTCATCACAATGCATCTTCTTCAGCATCGCATGCGTTCAGTCCTTCTGTCTTCCCAGACCTGAAGGCCACCTTCATCTTGTTCAGCAGGTCATTCAGGTCCTTTCTGATCCACAGCTTGGAAAACAATACACTGCCTGTGATGGAAGTACTCAGTCTGTACAAACGTTTGCAGAGATTTCTCCATAAAAGCAGTAAATTAAAGGGGTCATATGATGCGATTTCAAGTTTTCCTTTCTCTTTGGAGTGTTACAGGCTGTTCGGGAACAGATAAGATCCCTAAAGTTGCAAAGACTAAAGTCTCAACCCCAAAGAGTTATTCTTTATAAAAGTTAAGACTCGTCCACGCCCTCCTAAAACGCCTCGTTTAAACACGCCCCCACATGTCTACGTCACGATGTGGGAAGATTTGCATAACACCGCCCAAATGTTCACGCAAAGAAGTAACTTTTATTCTTGCTGTAGCGGTGCATAAAGAAGATCTGTAAAGTTGCAAAGACTAAAGTCTCAAATCCAAAGAGATATTCTTTATAAAAGTTAAGAGTCAATCACGCCTACCTAAAACGGCCATCTCTAATGTCTACGTCACGATGTGGGAAGATTTGCATAACACCGCCCAAATGTTCACGCAAAGAAGTAACTTTTATTCTTGCTGTAGCATTGTTGCTGCCGCCACCATGTTGTGGAGACACCATGTGTTTCGTTGTGAAAGCAAAAATACTTTGGTCTTCCAAAAGAGGACACGATTAGAAATCAGTGGTTAAGTTGTATTTACAAAACTATTCCAGAACAGTTCAACCCAAATATTCAGAAGTGTCCAGCGCATTTTATGGAGAACTGTTTCCTGAACCTGCAGAGTAGCCTACAACGCGTCTGTGCACAAAGGCTGTTTCTATAAAGTGGGGCAGTTCCAACTTTGCAAGGATAGTCTGGCGCTTCTGACTCACAGCCTGTAAGTACGTTTTCATATTTAAAGGGGTCATATGATGCGATTTCAATTTTTCCTTTCTCGTTGGAGTGTTACAAGCTCTTGGTGCATAAAGAAGATCTGTAAAGTTGCAAAGACTAAAGTCTCAAATCCAAAGAAATATTCTTTATAAAAGTTAAGAGTCAGCCACACCTACCTAAAACGGCTCGTTCTAACACGCCCCCACATACCTATGTCACTATGTGGGAAGATTTGCATAACGCCGCCCAAATGTTCACGCAAAGAAAAAAGGCGTAACTTTTATTCTCGCTGTAGTATTGTTGTTGCCGCCGCTGCCATGTCGTGAAGGCGCTGTGTGTTTCGTTGTGAAAGCGAAACTACTTTGTTTGGCCTTCCAAAAGAGGACGATATCTGCTTCGTCATGCCTAGAGCTGATCCATGCTGGTCGCTGAGGAAATACATCAACTTCACGCTGTGGATCGCCGGATCGGCTTTCACCATGGACGAAGCGGAGTCCAGCCTGGCGTCGTCACATGTGGTTGCCGCAAGCTCGCCCGCCTCCGCTCACTCTAGCCGCTGGCCTGAAAGCAAAACTATTTTGTTTGGTCTTCCAAAAGAGGACACAACTAGAAATCAGTGGTTAAGTTGTATT
>NW_015551077.1:951334-973834 GCF_001515605.1 Sinocyclocheilus anshuiensis | reverse complement strand
CTGTGATCATGATGATACACAAATCGCTCTTCCACCTGTATGAGCTTTCAGCATGTTGGCATTGTGTGTGTGTGTGTGTGTGTGTGTGTGTGTGTGTGTGTGTGTGTGTATGTAAAGCAGCTGTAATACATCATGTGATTGACCTACATCGGTAAAAGTGGCCGTAAACTGAGCAATACAGTGTATATTTGTTCTGGAACAAGAGTATGTTTTGCTACGGTCAATATTTGCTTTCATAACAATGTTTTACTTATTCTGCCAGTCTTTTCCTGCATAACTCTGAATCTTTGGTATTGACATTTATCAGTTTAGCTGACATATTTGTCCAAAGACAGTATTTTCTAGATATGAATTTATCACTGTTCTTTTTCTGGTAATTGAATCTTTTGACATTCCTAGCACTGTGCTCTACCAGTTGAGATACAGGAAATACTTGCTATTGTTTCTTCCTATATACTGTACCTGCTTTGAATACAAGCAAATTTAGTTCTGCACTTTCGGTTTCATGCTTGATGCATTATATCTATCTGGATATCGAAGATATGCGCTGTTAAATGTCAGCTTTAAGAACTGGTTGAAGGTGGAAACATATTTCATTATGGATATACAGTTAATCTGACTCTTTGTTAGGTTCCTTGGCCTGAAACACAGTACTTTACACAAGTACACAAATGCTGGGCCGGCATATTGCCAGCGTACTGTCCCATTCTACATACTTAACCTACTAAACCTAGTGTACTAGTAAATTGGGATGCAGCACCAATAATCTTATGGCCGATAACTGATAAATCACCAATATTCAAATTCTATACTATTTTGTCTAAATAAATTAAAAACAAAACACAAAAACTAAAATTTAAACTACAAATTAAATAGCCAATAGCATTTTCGCTTACAGTGGGTTACAGTGTTTGAGACTTTACGCATGCGCAGTAAAGCGGATTTAACGTTTTCCAATGTTTCAGTGTGGTTGAGAAACTGTTGGACAACGCTTGAAAATGCTAGAGAGCGTTTTTAAAACGAAAACGCCATTTTCAAATGTATCCGGATTAATGTAAACGATTTATGGTGTAGGGGGCGGGACGCTTCGGATTGTAGACAGCATTTGATTGGACTGAAAGTTTGATGAGAAGCTGAAGTGCAGGGTGATGTCATCAAAATCATTGATCCATATTGGCGTAAGTGAGAGACTATGATTATATTTTCTAAATATCCTCTAAATGCGAATGTTGTCATTTTTTTGGAGTACACCAGCTTATAGATTACCTTAAAGGAATAGGCCTAGTTCACTCAAAAATGGAAATGACCCCATGATTTACTCAGCCTCAAGCCATCCTAGGTGTGTATGACTTTCTTCTTTCAGACGAATACAATCGGAGTTATATTAAAAAATGTCCTGGCTCTTCCAAGCTTTATAATGGCAGTGAATGGGTGTTGAGATTCAATAGTCCAATAGAAGTCCAATAAAGTGCATCCATCCATCATAAAAAAAAATAGCTCCGGGGGATAATAATTAATGCGTTTGTGTAAAAAAAAAAAATCCATGTTTAAAACTTTATAAACTGTAATCTCTAGCTTCCGCTAACTGTCGTATGCGCGTTCACAAAAGAACGCCGTTCCAGCAGATGATGTAGGACGTAGGCGTATATATTTTCTAACACAAATGCATCGCTTCACTTCAGAAGGCCTTTATTAACCCCCCAGAGCCGTGTAGAGTACTTTTTATGATGTGAAATTTCTATTGGGCTATTGAATCTCAACACCCATTCACTGCCATTATAAAGCTTGGAAGAGCCAGGACATTTTTTAATATAACTCCCGATTATATTCGTCTGAAAGAAGAAAGTCATATACACCTAGGATGGCTTGAGGGTGAGTAAATCATGGGGTCATTTTCATTTTTGAGTGAACTATCCCTTTAAGGCTAACATATTGCAGATTAATTCAAAACAGTACAGTATTTGATCACTTGCTGCTTGTCGTTCATGCTACAACTGACCTACGGGGTCACTGGATTTGTTATTAAACAGCTCATTAGGGAGGGTCTGGGCTATTATTTCCCTCACCTCCCTTTTCTTGGAAAGGTGTTTTCCATCACGTCACATAGAAACAACAACTATTTTACCTCAAATACTCAGAGATTGTGCAGAGTGGACTGCAGAAAAAGTATTTGTCAAAGGTCAAACTGACTATCCTGACCTGATTATCTTGCTTCTGACCAATACAAGAAGTCCCAAAGCTTGTTGGTTGAAGGATTTATGGACCTACTCCCAAACTCTGCCCACATTGGAGTTTCCCAACCATGTTCCCAGGAATCTATATGCACAATATTTATGTTGGCAGTGAATTAAACATCAGTGTCCATAATGGACACATCACCAGCCGAGCTTTCAAATGAACCTTCATAATGAATGACCATTAAATTAACTTTTTATGAACGCATTCCCATTTTATAGCATAAAATACCATATCCATGTTGGCAGATGTAGATTTTTTTTCTCAAATGTAAGAATATGAAGCAGTGCTGATGAGAAACAGCCTCACCATTGGGTCAGAATAGAGTTTCACTCATCTCTCCTGAGATTGGATATCCTCCACAAGACTCCAGCAAGGTTACGCCAAATAAAGAAGTCATTGTTTTTAGCTGAGCGTCATTCAGGTGTGCTCATTCCATAAAGATCTACCTGTATAAAGAATCTAACAGTTTACTTGACACAAAGTGAGGTTTCATCAATTGTAACACACTGATACTCACTTGTTTCTTGTTTTTCTCTCTCAAAACAAAGATCCGCTTTGTAGCAGCGCTCCAGAGTTCAAGCATGATCGAACTCAGTCGGTTTCAGTGATGCTTGGCCACAGCGTGGTCCTCACCTGCAAAGCCTCCATAAGTCTGAACAGCACCAATTCAGACTGCAAAGACCACCTGGAGTGGATGAAGGGCGGGACACCACTTACCAACCTCACCATCTACCCTCAAAATATAAAAGACTGGTGGGTATATGATGCAATGCAGTGCCAAACACTGGATACATGCAGTGTATCGGTTATTAAAGTGCCCCTATTAAGCCATTTTTAAGGTTCCTAATATTGTTTTGGGAGTCAAAAGGTTTACATGCATGCAAGGTCAAAAAACGCTTTCGTTTTCTCAAAATATGCATTTAATATCACCTCATTTTCCAACGATTATCTAATGATTCGTTCGAAGCAGTTTTGTGCCTTTTTTCCCTCACAATTCTGAGTTCATATCTCACAATTCAGACTTTTTTTCTTGCCATTCTGAGAATTATGAGATATAAACTCAGTACTGCAAGATACAAACAAGCAATTGCAAGAAAAAGATCAGAATTGTCGCAATTACCTTTTTTATTTTTTATTCTGTGCTTGAAACAAACAAAGATAAAAACAGAATTGCGAGACGTAATTTGAATTGTAACATAAAATTAAGAACGTCTGAACTGTGAGATGAAAAAGTTGCAGTTTTCCTTTTTTATTCTGTTATGGAAACAGGTATACATACTGTAGTAAACACTATATACTTTAGTGCATACAATTTCTACACATTATGCAGTGCTATATGTTTCAGTCGGTAGTGTGCTGCGTTGTTCTAGCAAAACTTATTTGTCTCAATTATTTTAGCAAAGGCCATCCATGTTTGTTGGAAGTAAAAAAAAAAAAGTTTGTTTTAAATAGATTTTTAACCAAATTTTCTGTAAAGGAGTCCACTTTTGGCTATTTGATTAAATAATCAGTGAAGGGTGAGACGTTAAACATTTAAGCTGGGCTGAAGTGATTTCTGTTTCAAGTCAAGCAGATTGCATTTTGGGACATATTGTATGCTCCTCACAGTGTACTCTTGTTGTATATTTCATATTTTGGCATTGTAGATCATCAGTTTTCTCTGAATGCATAAAATTTGCATACTGTTTATAGTACACTTACTAGGGAAATACAATGAGTAGTATGCTATTTTGAACACAGCCAATACTGATGCTTAAAAAATGTGCTTCATTTGGTAACGTAAATTAACTTTTTTGTCGAGTCAAAATATTGTTCAATATGATTTTATATATACATAAACACTTGGCAGGCACCCTGATGATGGTCACATCATTAGGATCAGTGAATTAACGCTGACCCTGAGAGATCAGGCTGATTTTGGTGTCTATTTCTGCATGGTGAGGAACAGCACAGCGCAATTCAACTTAAAGGAATACAGTAAGAAACTTGTTTTAGCCTTTTAATATTGCCACCACATTATACTATAATTCTCATATTCTTCATCCATTTATCCTTACAATTGCCCTAAAAATAAAAGTGTAAAATATATTCAGATTCTTTCTGCAGTTCTGTGTACTGTATAATAAGGTTTATTTCATTTTTATCCACAGAATCCCCAAGTCACACCGGGGCAGTGGTGGCGTCAGTGGTCCTGTTGCTTGTCCTGGCTCTGGCAGCGGTGGTCTATTCCAAGTGCCGACTCAACTTTAAACTGTGGTATAGGAACATTTACGGAGAGTATGAGCTTAATGGTTAGTCTGCATTCTGTATGTTAAAACCCTTTTTCATCTGTGGTAACATATCACTTGCATTTCATGATGATTTTTTGCTGATTTTTTCTCAGATGGCAAAATGTATGATGCCTACATCTCATATGTCAACAATGAGAATGACAGGAAATTTGTCAACTTCATCCTGAAACCTCATTTGGAGAACAAGTACAGTCATAAACTGCTGCTCAACGACACAAACATCCTTCCTGGAGCTGGTAAATCTAACAATTATAGTCAGATTTAAATGTCCATAGCGTCTATTAAATCAATTGCATGAAGATTTAAAGGTGCTGCATGTAATTTTTTGACTGTACTATAGCAAAAAAATGCCATAATATGTTTGCAGATATTTAGGGAACATGTTAAGTTCACATACTTGTGTGTCTGAGAAGCAGTGCTACAGCCAGTTATTCTGCTTTGAAATGTGTGTTCCGTGTCAGAATGTGTTTTTGTTTTAGTCTGTGTGATTCTGCCCACTGCCAATTTGCCCAATAGTATTTTGACCCCCCGGGTTGCCAGTTGATGGAAAACACAGCATATTGCAGCCATTAAGTGAGCAAATGAACCGGGTCAGAGGTCGCAGATTCTACCTGAACTAAAAAGGCATCCATCTAAAAATCTCTGTGACCAGAGGCATATTAAAATGCAGATAAATCACCTTATAAACTTACAGTATAAGGCTTGTTGCCTGCTATTGTCAGTTGTGCTCGTTCATGTTGCGTGTCCTCAATCTGGCAACCCCTTGTGAACATCGAGTCGGGGGCAGGAGAAACTACTCTCCAATAGTTTGATTTTGGACTGCAGTACCCATTTCAACCACTAGCTGTCAATATTACATACTGCACCTTTAACTAATATTGTACATGAATAAAATTAAATGCAACAGTAAAGTTATAGTAAAAGTGCATATTCAAAATACATGTCATTATTATTATTATTATTGATTTTTTTTTTCAATCTTTTCATTTTCATCCTCAGAGCCATCTGCAGAGCTGCTGATGAACGTTAGTCGCTGTCGCCGGATGATTGTGGTTCTCTCTCAGTCGTACCTGGAGCAGGAGTGGTGCACAACCAACTTTAGGTCAAATCTACAGCGTATTTGCATTATTTCACCTCGTTTATACTGTCTCGCTCTCCACCCTGCTTTTATACAGTACTTAGCTTCAGTGTCCATAACTAAAAAGCCACATTTTACAATGTGTTGTTGATTTATTGTATGTACTAACGAAAAATTAAAAGTATAAATAACATGAAATTAAATTATTCAAAAAATTCATTCTATTTAATTTCTGTATGTTCTGTAATTTCTGTAATCTGGTCGTTCAGCTTTTTCTGTAAGAGCTGTTAATAATTGGAATAATTTCCCGATTAATATTAGACAGTGTCCTACTTTTAAACAGTGGAAGTTACATTTAAAAATATAGTTAAAGAAGAAAAAAATTTTTTTTTCTTAATGACATGAGCTTTAACGTTAGATGCTATTTTTAATGTTTAGACAGGGTCTGTGGCACTTGATCGAGCTGTCGAGGAAGCCCATCTTCATCATATTTCAGTCACAGCAGAAGCAAATGAGCCAGGACATCAGTCACCAGCTGAAACAACACCAGCCCCAAATCACAACCCTCACCTGGGGCGCACACTCCATAGTGAGACCCTTGCAGTGCTCAATACATCTGTGAGATTTAGCGTAAGAAGAAGCCTAATCATTCTCGTTCCCTTCCCACAGATCCCTTCTTCAGGCTTCTGGAAGGAGCTCGCGTTGGCGATGCCGCTTAAGGTGACGTTTCACAGGGAATCTGCCGGCGATCCGCAGACTCTGCTGCAGGGCGATAAAGATCCCATGCTCACGCAGCAGCCCGATTACCTGGACTGCAGACCGGACCCCGATCCCGCAGGAGACCTGGGTACGAAATGTGCTTCTTCTTCACCCAACAGGGTTTATCTTCATTCAGTGTCATTCCAACAATGACATATGATCTGGATTACGCTTCCTTTAAAAGGATAGTTCACCCAAAAATCATTCAATCATTTACTATGTGACTTTTTAGTCTGTGGAACACAAATTAAGATATTTTGAAGAATGCTTCTTCAATTTATTTTAGGGTGAACTGTCCCTTTAAGACAAACCATACACTTTTTAACACTAAAGCCTACTTTATTATATTTAATATGCAAATTTCTTTAGATTTACGCCTCTAAATTATTAACATGATCAAAACTTTGCTGAAAAAACAGTTGTACACAATCTACTACAGTAGATGTCTTCTGTCGTACGATTGATAGTTTATACTTTTGGTCACACTTTATTTTAAGGTCCAATTCTCACTATTAAATACGACCTTTGTCCTAATAAACTGGTAATTTGCTGCTTATTAATATGCTAGTAAAATTGGCCCTATAAATATCAGCAGCTTCACCAAATTGCGTATTTTCACATAAGTTTACATATAAATTATAACATTTTATTGTAAAATGTGTTTCCTTCACAGGTTTGCGTTTGCCCATCTACAAGACCCTTCCCTCCAAAGCTCCGGTGCTTCCTGCAGGTCCCAGTGTGACGGCTGAACCCAAACCCCCAGAGATAGACGTGTCTGACCTCGGCTCGAGGAGCTACGCCGCACGCACTGACTTTTACTGCCTGGTCACGGAAGACGATATCTGAGGCACACTGTCACTGTTTTCTTTGTTTTTGTTTATTTAGGCATGCACAGTTCTTTATGCTTTTATGCTAAATGTTTTAGAACATGTCATGTACAGTCAGGGATTTTGATTCTGTACATATTTTAATAAAGTTGTGGAGTCCGTGTCCATGTGTTAATGCCTGCTTCCCTACTACATACAGTAGTAGGCAAAAACAGTATATGTTCATAGTATTCTTAAAAACTGTAAAACTGATAAGGGAAAAAGCATCATGTGTCCAACAGTAATACTCGCATCGAAAAGACAAACAAGGGGCATAGGACATGTGATATAAGCGATCAACTGTATCTAAAAAGTAGAGTCATAAGAGTCATTTGCTTTTGAATCGGACACTGGTCGCACTGTATATGTTATTTCGTTATACTAAGGTTAAGTTTTTGTGATTAACTAGTTGATTAAGGATTCATCAGACTGTTCTAAACTAGTAACTCCTAAGTTTGATTTTTTTTCTTCTTTTGAATGATTTAATAACCGGATCTACTTATTTGCTAGAGAAGGAAACTACTGACATGTTTTCTTGCCATAACTTCATAGTACAGTCTTGTATCTCAGTACACTTAATTTAGACTGCGTTCACAACATGTTAAATATGATTTCTTTTGACATGTTACTGTAGATTGCAATAAGTATTACTGGTTATGAAAGGGACCTCAAGAGGGCGTTGGCTTTAAAACCCATAAGAGCCCAGACCAATGTCTCCTTATAGGAAAATTATGGGGCATATAAAACATACCAAATGGACCACTTATAACATGTTTCTGCAGTTGTATCTACTTGTGAAAGATCTGTAATGTGACATTGGGAGTTTATGATACATTTTTAATGTTACATATATGTTACATTGGGCATTTATTTCTCAGTTGAAAAAAAAAAGACATTTTTGTCAGTTTTTTTGCTACATTTTTCCTGTTTATTTGCTTTTCCACAACATATATCAAAATTATTACTTTTCTGGGAAGATAAAACAAAAACCTTTTTCAGAAGTAATACAGTTTTGCATTTTATTTGCTTTGCCACAACATATTTCAAAACCACATAACTGTGACCATTACATTTTACAACAACTCTTTTGTAACATTCAAGTATATGGTTTAACCAGAAATTGATTTTTTTGATTTTGATTTTTCACAACTTCAAAATGTGCTAACTGAATAAAAAGAAATAACTACCTCACACTGGAGGTTAAACATGCACGTAGTGCAATAACATTGCAAAAATGTGTATATTGTGCAATAAAACTGTATACAAACAAACAATACAATGCTCCGTGAAATAAAAACTTGATCACTCTGATCAAACCATTGTTATCACCTTAATCACTTTAATTTCTTCTATGCACAACGCAATATGTTAATTATTGTATGCAAAACAATGAAACAGCTCTTAGCATTTATTGCTATGCAACAGCATATATGATTTTTCTCTTCAATGTTTTGCTCTTCAGAGTTAGTTCTTGTATGCAATGCAGTGATGTGTTATCTCATCACTGCACAACGGACTAAGTTACTGCAATGCAATATACATGTTATGTGTTATCTCTTCAATGCATAACAGATGAGTAAGTTCATTCATCGCATCACCACATCAGTTATGCGTTATCGCCTCTGTTCATGTTATTCTCACTACAAAAAACATAAAATAACCTTAAAATAGGACCAACATATGATATAAACATCTTGTTTTAGTTACAGGTATGCAAAATAGTTTCAAAATACATATCATTATCAATGTAATTCATTTGACATTATTTTTATGTTTACATTTGTTGAAATATGCTTTGAAATGAGCAGCAGTAATTTAAATATATAACACTAAAATAACTGAATCAGCTAAATTAATTGAGCAGTTCATTAACATTTTTCTTAATGTGACAAAAATACGTCACATCAAAATTCCACCTACTGTTTTAAGGTTAACAGCCCAATGTGACGTATATGTCACCACAATATTTTCGTAACTTGTTTTATATCACTTTGTTCCAAGAAATGTATTAAAATCAGGTTAAGTGTAATCTAGGATATGTTATTAAAATATTAGAATTGTTGCATGGGTTAAAACATATCTTTAGTAACAAAACCAAGCATTTTTAAAAATTGCTGACACTGCAACATGTGCTAACTAGACAGGCAACCATTTTGGAAATGTTGCCATGGCAACAAAAATGCACACATTGTCATATGACTGAACCTGTGTGTTCCTTATATGTCACTTAGGGACTAGTTGAAAGTGAGGGATAATGCTTTAAAAAGACCTTTCCAGATAAACACCAGTGGTTGTGACACCCGTGTCACTGCGGGTTCTTATGGGTTAACAGAGGCACCTCAAAGACACCAATAGTGACAGGAACCTCAAGGCAGTATTACAGTGCCTTAAACTCCCAGTGAGCAAGCCAACAGCGACAGTGGCAAGGAAAAACTCCCTACAAAATTAAATGTAGGTAGAAACCTTGGGAGGAACCAAGACTCATCAGGGCGGACCCATCCTACTCTGGCCGGAAAATATAAAAATACTACCTAATTGATTTATAATATTTATGGCTAGATGATAATCAACAAAATAACCGCCCAATTCGAAAATGGCTATTGAGAACAACTCTTACATGTGTTCTACAGGACTTACCTGTTTTCAACAACTCTTACCTGTACTCTACAAACCTTACCTGCATTTCACAGGACTTACCTGTACTCTACAACTCTTACCTGTACTTTACAATTCTTACCTTTAGTCTACAAATCTTACCTTTAGTCTACTACCTGTAGTCTACAACTCTTACCTTTAGTCTGCAACTCTTACCTTTAGTCTACAACTCTTACCTTTAGTCTACAACTCTTATTTTTAGTCAACAACTCTTACCTGTACTCTACAAACCTTACCTGTATTTCACAGGACTTACCTGTACTCTACCACTCTTACCTGTACTTTACAACTCTTACCTTTAGTCTACAACTCTTACCTTCAGTCTACAACTCTTATTTTTAGTCAACAACTCTTACCTTTAGACTGCAACTCTTACCTTTAGTCTACAACTCTTACCTGTACTCTACAACTCTTACCTGTACTTTACAACTCTTACCTTTAGTCTACAACTCTTACCTTTAGTCTGCAACTCTTACTTTTAGTCTACAACTCTTATCTTTAGTCTACAACTCTTACCTTTAGACTGCAACTCTTACCTTTAGTCTACAACTCTTACCTTCAGTCTACAACTCTTATTTTTAGTCAATAATGCTTACCTTTAGTCTACAAATCTTACCTTTAGTCTACAACTCTTATTTTTAGTCAATAACGCTTACCTTTAGTCTACAAATCTTACCTTTAGTCTACAACTCTTACCTTTAGTCTGCAACTCTTACCTTTAGTCTACAATTCTTATTTTTAGTCAATAACTCTTACCTTTAGTCTGCAACTCTTACCTTTAGTCTACAATTCTTATTTTTAGTCAATAACTCTTACTTTTAGTCTACAACTCGTACCTTTAGACTGCAACTCTTACCTTTAGTCTACAACTCTTATCTTCAGTCTACAACTCTTATTTTTAGTCAATAATGCTTACCTTTAGTCTACAAATCTTACCTTTAGTCTACAACTCTTATTCCACCGGCGCGCCACTCAGCGTCTGAACGTGCCACAGAGCACCGCTCACTACTTTTACAGTAAATCACATTATATTTGTCCCAAATGATTGTTAATGTACATAATGACTTCATCCTAGGTTGGAAGATTGTGTATTGTGCATTTTTTTGCAAAACGTTCTGTGGCTCTAAGACACTCCGTCCCATCACACAAAACCAACAAATGTAACGTAGACTAACCATGTTCCGTACACTTTTCGCTATTCGCCGCACGCCAGCGACCATTCCTCCGTTATTGAAAGACAAACAAGCATGTTTGTGTGATCATTCTCTGGAGGAATACCCATTCTACAGTTCACACTTTGATTGATGTCTTTAGGACCAATAGTTTTTGAGAAAAGTGGGGAAAAGTACCTCCTCCGCCAGTGTACGGAAGATGATAAGGGTTAACGATGTTCCGTACAGGCTTATAATGGTGTTCCGTACAGCGCGCATAACTTGATTTTATTGGCGAAAATGGACATTTAACTGATCAGCTGTGAGCTGTTTATTTATTTTAACTGAATAAAACATTATTTAAATGAATAAGAAAGATGAGTACCTTTTTATTTGATTAAAATGTAAGTTAATTGCTGCTTTAATAAAGGACCATGCGAGTTAGTCATGATTGTGTCATGATATTAATTATGGCATGTGAGTTAAGCATGAACCATGTGAAACGTTAGTGAATAACATTTCCATATCTTTCTGAAGACAATATGAATATAAATATCATCACTGCATGCAGGATGATGGGCAAACAGCATCTGTGCTGACAGATGTGCTGCCTCTCTGCTGCCTGTCTCAGGTGAGAGTGACGCTAAGTGGTCATCGCCTGCAATCGAAGTTTAAAAATTCCCATTTCAAAGCATTTATTCAACAAAAGGTAATATATTTAACAATTTGTGATAACATAATATTCATTTCATAAAGGCTGTAGTACTGTGAGAAACATAAATTAAATAGAAATGTACATTTTCGCTGCTCTAGTAGTCTCCCCACCCAAGCTGCAGTATTGAAGTGTAGCTTGCCCACCGTCCATTTTCAAGCGCAGTGGGCGCACCTAGCAAACTTACTGAAATCACACTGAAACAAACGGCGGGTGGGTCTCTGTCTTGGTCGGGGGTGAAAGAGGGAGAAATAAGGATGACACAGATATATAGTTTATGCACGACCTGGAAGTATTTATTCAGCGATCGGCGCTAAAACATCATCTGTACGGAACATGGTTAGTCTACGTTACCTTTAGTCTGCAACTCTTATTTTAGTCAAAAACTCTTACCTGTACTCTACAACTCCTACCTTTAGTCTACAACTCTTACCTGTACTATATTACTCTTACGTATACTCTACAACTCTTACCTGTACTACACAACACTTACCTTTACTATACAACACTTACCTGTACTATATTACTCTTACATATACTCTGCAGCTCGTACATGTACTACACAACACTTACCGTTACTATACAACACTTACCTGTACTATATTACTCTTACATATACTCTGCAGCTCTTACCTGTACTACACAACACTTACCTGTACTATATTACTCCTGCATATACTCTACAACTCTTACCTGTACTACACAACACTTACCTGCACTATATTACTCTTGAATATACTCTACAACTCTTACCTATACACAACAACACTTACCTTTACTATACAACACTTACCTATACTATATTACTCTTACATATACTCTACAACTCTTACCTGTACTACACAACACTTACCTTTACTATACAACACTTACCTGTACTATATTACTCCTACATATACTCTACAACTCTTACTTGTACTACACAACACTTACCTTTACTATACAACTCTTAGCTGTACTATATTACTCCTACATATACTCTACAACTCTTACCTGTACTACACAACACTTACCTTTACTATACAACACTTACCTGTACTATATTACTCTTACATATACTCTACAACTCTTACTTGTACTACACAACACTTACCTTTACTATACAACTCTTAGCTGTACTATATTACTCCTACATATACTCTACAACTCTTACCTGTACTACACAACACTTACCTTTACTATACAACACTTACCTGTACTATATTACTCTTACATATACTCTGCAGCTCTTACCTGTACTACACAACACTTACCTTTACTATACAACTCTTACCTGTACTATATTACTCCTACATATACTCTACAACTCTTACCTGTACTACACAACACTTAGCTCTCTCAGAAGTGAAAACCACTGCTGCAGTGAAATACTTTTCTCCTACAACACTTACCTCCTTTCTGACACAAATAACTGCTCATCGTAATCCTTACCTGTGATTGAATCACTCACAGACTTTTCAGCAGCACATCTCTGACTCTGCAGCAACATTTCTGGAGGATCCTACAGCAAAAGAATGAAAACGTGCAAATTGATAAATATATACATTGAATATATTAATGACCTAAGCAATAAACTAGATCATTGAATAAAATAAAATAAGTGGTTTTTGAAGTGTGTTTTATACTACAATAATTTCACCCTATTTTCTCTCTCATAAAGTCCTCAAAACACTGTTTTGTGCGTGTTTACTGTGTTGATAGCAAGATGCTGAGCGCCACCTTGCGTCTGTATCATCATACTGCAACGTATTTTAATCACAACATATATTACATTTCTATTGATGCAGCCATGTCAGATCACAAGCAACAAAACGTTTTGTATGGAAGTGAAGTGATCTGAAAATGTGTTTAAAAAAGTATAAATAGCAGAAGTTAATGGTCTAGCTTTGCATCCTCGGGTGTCATGGAAACAAATCTACATAATAAGAAACGTTCACGCTAAACAGCGAGAATCCAACAAATACTTAAAACACTTCCTGTTCCCTGAAAGTTAAAAAAGACCCATTTCAAAACCGATATAAATAGGCCTATCCTTGTAAGTTCAGAGGTGCATTTCTCTATAACTCATATACCTCCAGTGAAAATAAAAATAAACATATTTTTGTGTGTGAATGTTTAATTATTACTATTAGTTAAATCATAATGCAGATGTTTCAAATCACATGCAAAACGCATAACCTCTTTTATAGATTTGAATTAGACTGGTTTTCTGCTGTAGGAGAATCTCACACAACTCAAGAGTGATACATCTTTTTTATTGCTGTTGAAGTTGAAACTTGCTGATCTAGCTGTGCTATAGGCCTACCAGACTTTACATGTAACGTTGGTCTAAAATGCTTTTGAATGCGCCTGATGTAATGTATCATAGACAAGTAGCTGAAATGTTGCTAGTGAAAGAGTCAGAAGCTTGAACTTGTCTTGCATTGTAATGTAACTTGATGTAATTTTGATCTTCAAGTACTAAATCAGACGAAGCATGTTCAGTAGGGGAAACTCTTCCTTTTTTTCTGTTGGTGCTAAATAAATGTAGAAAGGTTATAAATAGGTTACTGTGTGTCCAAACAGATTATAATATTCAAAATTATGATAATTCAAAAAATATATAGGACATTAGAAGACTTTTAATGTATGATATTGAATATTTTTATACGTTTTTTGGTACTTTTACGATATTTACTAATATCTCGGACACTTAGACACTATTGCCTGCGTAATTAACCCGACAATGGCACTGGTAAGTGAAATTTTAGTTTATTGCCTGAGGCTGCATCCACACCACTAGGTGTCAGCATAAGCCAGCACGAAATGTTGATTGATTCCACCAGTAGAGGGCAGCATTGTAACATCAGCCGTTTATTAACATTTGACACTTGCTGTAAACAGCCTAAAACCATAATGTTTACACTAACACAACTTATATATCATTTAGATTAACAATTATCATTACATATGTTATCAAAAGATAATGTGATTGATAAAGCCAAACAATCCTTTTATAAGTGGCACCGTAACTTTAAACAAGTGGCAGCACTAAGTATAACTAACAGTTATAAGTATGAATGGATGTAGAATGGGAGTATAAATCCTGAATGGAAGATTAATGACATCACTGCACTTTTTCTCCAAAAACTACTATCAGTCAACACTAGCAAAAGAACAGTCTGTGACACTCGGTTGTGGGACGGGTATGAAAAACACTGAATGTTTTGTACCCTGTGTTGAGGTAGCTGCCCTTGTCATTGCCAGGAGCTATGTGACGGTTGAGGTCAAAATTCCTAAAATGTTCAACATGCAGTACTAAACAAAGGCTTTGTTGTGATTCAGATGTCATCAATACATACTTCTACTCAGAATATCCAGACATTATAGGACAGTCTATGATTTAGAGATGTTGTAAATGTGGCGGCTCATGAGCAAGTCATGGGGTTTTGCAGTAGGGTGTGGCAGATGATTGTTCATGTCGAAGCAGAGAGAAAGTATGTAAATATGAGTGGGCCGGCATTAGTGGAGGACAGAAACACGCCAAACACACGAGAAAAGGACAGGGTGGGATAAAGACATTTTAACCGTTTTTGCTGACTTGTGACAAACACAAACTGCTGCAATCAGCATGAATGGGAATTTCTGTTAAGAAACACCATAAAGAACTTTTCTACATAAATGCAGATTAGTATATTTTTAGTGTACTGTCCCTTTAAAATATCCTAATACAGGATTTGTTTTCTGACAAAATCAGGTTGACAAAAACACAAACTCTCTTTAGTTCCTTTTTATTGTTTTTAATATGAACATAGGTCTATGACACTCAGGCACCATGCATTTTACAATGAAATGATGATGAATTATAAAATATACTAGACATTCGATCATCAAAGGCTTTGAAAAGAGAACATTCCATGCATTCTTAAAGGTCAGAAAGTTCAAGACCTCTCTGCAGAATCAGGTCTCCATCCAGTAAAAGCATGTCTCAAATATTGAAAGACTGCAAATCACTCATAACAGTCTCATAACAGTCAATGTTGCATACACACCAGAATAAATATAATTTGGAAACATACCAACCCAAACCAAACATTCAACATTTGGCATCCATAATGTAAAGCAGAGAGAAAGTATGTAAATATGAGTGGGCCGGCATTAGTGGAGGACAGAAACACGCCAAACACACGAGAAAAGGACAGGGTGGGATAAAGACATTTTAACCGTTTTTGCTGACTTGTGACAAACACAAACTGCTGCAATCAGCATGAATGGGAATTTCTGTTAAGAAACACCATAAAGAACTTTTCTACATAAATGCAGATTAGTATATTTTTAGTGTACTGTCCCTTTAAAATATCCTAATACAGGATTTGTTTTCTGACAAAATCAGGTTGACAAAAACACAAACTCTCTTTAGTTCCTTTTTATTGTTTTTAATATGAACATAGGTCTATGACACTCAGGCACCATGCATTTTACAATGAAATGATGATGAATTATAAAATATACTAGACATTCGATCATCAAAGGCTTTGAAAAGAGAACATTCCATGCATTCTTAAAGGTCAGAAAGTTCAAGACCTCTCTGCAGAATCAGGTCTCCATCCAGTAAAAGCATGTCTCAAATATTGAAAGACTGCAAATCACTCATAACAGTCTCATAACAGTCAATGTTGCATACACACCAGAATAAATATAATTTGGAAACATACCAACCCAAACCAAACATTCAACATTTGGCATCCATAATGTAAAAAAAAAAGTTTATACAAAAAAAAAATACTACATGTAAGTAGAATTGCTTACCGTCAAATTAATGCACATTTTGCACCATGTACAATTACGAAAAATAGGAAAATTCGTAAATGAACAGAAATTATCATTTGGCATATAGAGTGATGTTTTAATCAACTTAGTGGGTTTAAATGCAACATTTCCATTCAAACATTCAAAATTCAGATGGTATTTTACCATGTATCCTCATATCATTATAGTTATTATTAAACCTCCTATTATTATTTGTACACAAAATAATAATACATACTATCTGTACATACAACACCAAAAGAGAAGAAAACCCATTAGATTTTAAAGCAGAATAGTAAGAAATAAGCAGTTTTGTTAAGACAAGAAGGCTGATTAACAGTCCGAATCTGTCCGGCCTGTGTTTAAAACATTTATGTGTATTATAAAACATATTACAGCCTTCTTATATTATCTATATCCTCACAATTCCAATTTTCCAGCTAAAATGTCTTCCCCACCATCATGATACAGATATTTTAAAAGTGCTTACATTCCCATGATATAATTATTATATAATGGATAGTCTGTGTTTCTGTATATTAATAAAAAAAATACAGGCAACAGCCAGTATAAAAAAGACATATTGCAATAAATCCATGAGGATTTTTTTTTTTTTTGAAAAATAACAAAAATACGAGGCTAAATAGGAAGTGTTCATCCTATATACAGTAGCAATAAAGTCTTGTGTGTGTTATCCACTTTTTCGTATTTCAGAATATTTGTATTGCTGGTGTTCCGGTAGTGTTTTGAGCTTTCTTTATCCATTGTCCTTATTAAATATCTTCCTGATTGACAATATAATCCATTCAGATGCCCAGGTCTAAAAAAAATCTTCTCTCTGGAACCCTTTCTGTAAAACACAAAGCAAAAAGCACCTCATGAGAGAGTGACGGGCAAATAGTTGTTCCAGGTAGCACACTAGCTAGCATCCCAGATTTGAAGTAAAAGAAAGAACACGTTTTTTTCACCCGTGGCGTTCTGTGGTGTGTTAGGACATGCTCACGAGGAAATCACCTGAAATCTACATCGCCAGGGTGTGGCTGAACATCTACCTCCCATATCAACATGCTTTAAGTGTGTATGTTTGTGTGTTTTGGAAATAAGCAACTCAAATATGAGTGTGTTATTTCCCGTTTGATTATCTAGTACGATATGTGTTCATTCGAATGTTTGTGTGAATGTGTGTGTGTATGTGGGCTTTTAAACAGTCTTCAAATAACTGGAAAATGTCTAGAGGGCAGGGCGGAATGACAGCAATCGTGATGTGCAACTGTACTAGTTTGTAATGACAACACAAAGACACATTCTGAGTGTGTTCTTTTTTTCTAAACAATGAAAATGACGAAAAAATGGTAAAAAAAAAAAAGAGTTACATTTTTACAATTTATGAAGTAAATGTGAATAGTGCTTGGTGTGTAAGTCAGGTTGCTAGATTGCTATATGGTTGCTAGGGTGTTGTAGGTGGTTTCTAGGGTGTTCAAAAGGCTCTCAAATCATAAGCATCCACTCTCTATGATATTCTGGCCTCTAGATATGGCTCAAGTCTCTTTTTATGTAATTTTCACTCATTTTCAAAAATCTTAAGTTTGGTCATTTAGTGCATGATTTGACAAACCATGTGATTTGAGATCATTCATGTCTGTAGCACAAACATTGTGGGAACAAGCTATGCACCAAAGTTAAATACATAGTGTAAAGTCAAAGACCACTGCTGTATTTTTAAACAAAACACTGACACCTACTGGTGTGGATGAATTACACAACACCAAACGTTTTAAAATACAAATGCTTTTTCTGGTGTATTTGTCGTCTATAATTAAAAATGATCTGATTGTAGGTGAGCTAGCGAAATAAAGTGACTTGTATTTAGTTAGCTGTGTGATCTCAAAATGGTGGCCATTATTAGGGGGCGACCTGCTTCATCTAGAATATGTTTTTATTTTATTTGTATTCTGGTCCATAGATATGGCTCGGTGGCTATTTCAATGTAAATCAATGGATGAAAATTACAACGTTCAATCATTAAGAAAAGGGCATGATTTGACAAGATGTTTTTCATTCATGTCTGTTGCACAAACAGTTATGCACCAAAGTTTAATACTTAGTATTTTGCTTGATAACACAACAGTGGTCTCAGACATTAAACTGACACCTACTGGTGTGGATGAATCAGGAAAGAAGGAAAGTTTTCAGCAGTGTTGCCAAGTCTGTGTTTTTCCCACAGAATTGGGCTACTTTTTGCTGCCGCGGGTTGAAGTGAGATTTCGACCTGGAAGGATGGTTTGACCCTCCAGAATGCGATTTTGGAGCCATTTTCTCCTGGACTGGGCTAGTTTTGGCTGTGATTGCGCTAATTTTGAATACCAATTGGGATGGTTTTGTTATGTAGTCCTGGCAACCCTAGTTTTCAATTACACATACTATTGTAGAAATGGTTTATTTACAGGCACATTTGTGTCACATGACTACAAATGTCTAATAATAGCGATGTGATTAATTTTTGGCTGGTTTGGCTGGTCACTATGTAAAATATAAGTTTCATGTGAGTATACGTCAATTTTTAAACACATTTGTCAAAAACCTTTTCAAAATACATTATGTATATAATTTATTTGATTATAATCCTTACGTTTCTGTAATCTTTGTGTAGTTTCTTGTACTGGAACATGTTGCTCAGCACTGTTGCCGCAGCTTTAGCAGCTTTCAGTTTACCAGGGCTAGATGAAAATTGAAATTGCAATGTTAGTTTGGAAACAATATAAATTAGTGTTGATTTTTGTTGTATATTTGGGTGTCTTTTAGTTTTACCTGCTGTCATGAGAGGTCTTGATGCCCACCAGCTTGGGCAGACCATCGAAGAAGGCGATGTCTCGTGCAGCCACCATGCTGCTGGTCACCAGGTTGTTCAGGGCTCCACAGACGTTCACCACCACGTCACTTGACGACTCCTTCTGGCGGCCATCGATGGGCAGTTTGGTAAGCAAGGGATTTACCACCTTTGTGGCTAAAATGAAAGAAATAGAACAATGAGCTTCTCTAAGGCCACAGAGATGTAATGGACTGAAGTTTTGTGGCAAAAGAAGGAAGCCTCACCCATGTCGTTCTTGTCCTTGGCATGAAGGGAGAAGTTTCTGAGTAAGCCGGTGAGAGAACGCAGCTCTAGATTGTTGTCGGTCCTGAGGAGATCCAGAATACCAGGCAACATCCTATTCTGCTCTAATGCCACACGACTCAAGACGGACGCCCACTGAAATATAAAAGAGAAGTTTAATCGTCTTTTTCACGCTAAGCGCTCTGGATTTTTTTTTCTCAGAGTTGAAGAATGTTCAACTTTGGGTAAAATGTAGCGCTCATCACTGTCACTTTTTACTCAGCCGTCCAATCACAGTCGAAGAGGGGCGGGGCAATGACCAACTGTCACACATCCTGCTTGTACTACGACTGTGTTTTCAGCAGATCTCCTGGCGTTTTCCACTGGCTAAAAGCGCTTTGGTGGACACACAGCTTAATGTGAGGTGAACCCCTTACCCTCTTGTCTCCAGCTGTGAGGTTCTGCAGGGCTCCGGCTGCGGCCTCTCGCGTTGTGGAGTTGATCTCGCAGCGCTGCAGCACCTGGTTATACAGCTCCACTATCTTAGGGTGCCAGAGCCACTCGATATCTGTGGGCTGCCGTGACACTTCTGTAAATGTGGTGAGGTCCTGATTTTGTCTCTGGAAGAAAAGACAAAATATGAGATTAAGAATGAAAATAGGATCGTTAAAGAGGAAACTGAAAGCAGCTTCTTACATCTTTAGCCTTCTTGCTATTAGGGGTGAAGCAGCCGATAGCTTCTCCTTTTGAGGAGCTCTGAGCTCGACTCGGACCCTCCAGCCGCAGAAGTGCTGAGGGGGGAATCTCAGTGTACAGCTGATAGGACAGATTCCTCAACACACACACTGCGTTCTCCACACCCTGAGCGAGGAACACACTCATGAATGGCCATGTGAACACACACCTCGCAAGAGGAGGCAGCAACAGAGGCAGAATATAAAAAAAGAGGGTGCTACACAATTACCTTCTCCTCCACTTTAGTTTCCGGCAAGCATTTCTGAATATAGCCAACCAGAGCATCTATAAGGCCACGGGTCTCCCTCATCTGCTGTCTGGTCTTCTCATTCACTGAGCTCAAGTTTCTGTACAAGGAAACAGAAGGATACATAAAAAGCTGAATCTCACAAAAACATTTCCAGATCTTCTTTCACCAGAGAAAAAAACTATATATTATATAAATATAGTTCTTAAAATATATATTTTTTAATTTTAAAAAATCATTTAAGATACCATTATTCTGTGGTAAATCTCATTACATTTTCTTTAATCTCGAAAATATATTTTCAAAAATAATTTGCTTAATTGTCATGAAAATAAAGTCACAATGCAATAAATAAATAAATAACAGTCCTTAAAAATAGTCCCAAAAATAGTCCTAAATAGACCTAAAAATATCATTTGTTTTCTAGAATTTAGTAAAAATAATAGTCCTAAAATTGAATTATTTTTCATAACTTTCCAAAAATAACAGTTGTAAAAATATAATTAAATTTTCTATAATTTTCTAAAATTAACAGTCCTAAAAATAGGCTTAATTTTCTAAAAATAACTGTCCTAAAAATAGAATACATTTTCTATGGTTTTCTAAAAACCACTGTCCTAAAAATAGATGTCTTCTTTTATAATTTTCTTAAACTAAGTGCTTGAATAGAATATATTTTTAAATAATTTCCCAAAAATAACAGTCCTAAAAACAGTATTAATATATTTTATAATTTTCTTAACGCGACAGTCCTAAAAATAGGTTTAATTTTCTATAATTTTCCAAAAATAACAGTTCTAAAAATAGAATTCATATTTTATACTTCTCTAAAAATGACGTCTTAAAAATAGGTTTCATTTTCTATCGTTATCTAAAAATTACTATCTTAAAAGCGGGCTTCATTTTCTATAATATAGTTTGGGTTGAATTTTGCGTTGAAACATGACTCTCAAGTAATCCTGTTCTCAGGTTTACTAGCAGGGATGTAGCTAGAGGGGATTTTCATTCAATGAAGTCTGATGAAGTTCCTGCAGGAACAGGAACAAGTAAAGGGGAACTCAAAACTGTCTGTGTGTGTGTGTGTGTGTGTGTGTGTGTTTGTACCTGAGACAGCCGGTGGTGTTGAACAAGATGTCGGACTCTGAGGGGCTCAGCTCAATGATGTCCTGGTCCCCGGTGCCAGAGAGGGGAATCAAAATCTTCTCTGTCAATTCGGCAAGCGTTTCTCGTGCCAGTTTTTCTTTCAGGTTATCCTTAGAGGACAGATTCCACAGAATACCTACAGGGAATGAGAGCAAAGAGGAGAGAAAGATAAAGAGAATGAGGAAAAGAGCATGGGAAAGTGTCGTGGGAAATAGATAAGAATTTGAATACAGATAAGAAAAAAAAAAACAAGAGGAGGGAAAAAGTGAGAAAAAAAATCATAAACACTTTATAACTACAGCAACCGTTTCAACTCATTTCACAAATTTACAACCTCCTTAGCTTACGTTATGATGTCCAGGGCCGTTTTAACCATAGGGCTAGGCGGGGCTGAAGCCCCGGGGCCCGAGCAAGGAGGGGGCCCGTGATTGGCTGTGGAGTAGATTGACTGGAGCGCCGATCGCCAAAGCCACCACGCCCCCCATTTATTAGCGCTGTTATTTAGTTGAGCTTTTCCGTAAATTCCATGCATTACCATTTGGAAATTGAAACGTAAAGTCTGAATTTGGTTTACCAATCAAATGCATTTATTCTATATTCCACTTTTGAACGATATGCGCGCGTATCTATCAGGTGATTGCTGCCCAGTATGTCTGCATTCACCTCTCTTCACTTTGTTCTGGAGTAATCTGGAAATGGTCGCGCAAAGAACAATTCAATAAGTAAAAATGTCAGCAATTCTAAAA
>NW_015551077.1:917850-950694 GCF_001515605.1 Sinocyclocheilus anshuiensis | reverse complement strand
CAGTAAGTCATAGCCCCGGGGCCCAGTGCGGTCTTAATGCGGCCCTGATGATGTCATCCTCTGAAATGCCCCCATGTTTAATGGTGAGATTCGCATTGGTATTTATTCAGTTTATTAGAGTTCCAGCATAACCAGACACGCACAGACCGCAAGGTCTGACATAAACGTGATTCACCAACCTTCGCTACAGGAGTCCGCTCATTCCATGCACATGTCAAGACGAGTTTGAGCAATAATTAAAGTGGTTTAATTCAATACTGAGAGATCAGTCGACGCCCTGCGTGGAACGCATGCAGATACACACATCTAGTCTGATGATGAAAACCTCTTCGTACGTCATATCCGGAGTCATTTCATGTCCTAAAAGGACACTGGACCTCACTACCATGAATAAAAAAGTCTTTAATTGAAGGTTCTATATTTTCTACATGTTATAAACATACTGTGAAACTGAATAAAAATGAAAAGCAACATCAGCTGTATCTCTGGCAGAGGAGACCCAGTGTGCATGGCAGATCTTGATTTACTGAAAATCTATTTGAATATCATTCTGTACTGCAAAGTATTGATAAAAAGCAGTATTTAAACTAATAAAAATGTAATGCTTCAGAGAATATTTTTGTGTTATGTATTTGTTATGCTAATTAGAACATTAAAGTACAGATTTATTAACAGGTTACATCAACGCAAACCCTCTTTAGGCGTTAAAATCTACTGTCAGGACTTACTAAAGACACGCAGTGGAAAATTAGTGATGAAAGGGCTTGGACAGAGATATTTTTGCAGCTGACCTTAATGCTTATTCATTTACATTTACATTTAGTCATTTAGCAGACGCTTTTATCCAAAGCGACGTACAAATGAGGACAAATGAAGCAATTAAAATCAACAAGACAGCAAAGATATGCAAGTGCTATAACAAGTCTCAGTTAGCTTAATGCAGTACACGTAGCAAGGTTTTTGTTTTGTTTAGTTTTTTAAATTATATAATAAATAAAAAGAAAACAGATAGAATAGGAAAAGAATAGAGCAAGCTAGTGTTAGAGGTTTTTTTTGCTTTTGTTAATTGTATAATAAATGAAAAGAAAACAGATGGAATACAAAAAGATTAGTATTAGTATGTTTTAAGAAAACATGCAGCAAATGAATAGAGAGCAAGTCTAAAAGGGACAAGTGTTTTTTTTTAAGAATAGAATTAGAATAGAGAGTTAGCTTATTAATTTGTAGGAGTTTCCCTTTTAAAGGGTAAATCTGTGGGAAGAGAGTGTTTAAATAAATCATGCAAGGTGATTTACTAAGGCTTGTGGTAGTCAGTTTACTGGTATTTATGCCATCATTTAACGCCCCAAAAAAGCATGTCTTAACCCATTTTGTGCCCTGCTCTTGTCACTGTCAGTAGATCAACCATAGAACGTTCCACTCCCATTGGCGCTTTTGTGGTCTCAAGCTAATTTGCTTTGTTTAGTAAATCAGGCACCTAAATCATTAGCTTAGCAACATGCAAGCTTCAAACTCCATTGGAATCAATTGTGCATCTATATGTGTAGCACATGGAGTTGCTTTCTATGTAGAAGCGTTCCAAATCAGTCATTAATGAGGTTCGTTATTAGCATGTGGTCTTAAGGTGAAGGTTGTTTTGTGAATTTTGTGACACAATGGCGATTATAATGGCATTAAAGTTAAGTTACAAGAACAGCATGACTAAAATGCCCACCTGTGATGTTCTTGCGGAGTTCGTTGTCCGGTTCTCTAAGAGCCTCCATCAGTTTGGGGATCCCGCCGGCTTCAATAAGGGCCACTTTGTTCTCCATGCTCTCATAGATGAGGTTCCTGGTGGCGCCGGTGGCGTAGCGCTGCACCTCTTGACTCTCGCTGGTAAACAGCTGCACCAGGCGAGGAATTCCCTTCAGCTGGTTCACCTGAAAGAAAAAGAAGTTCTACTTATCTCGAAAACACACATTTCACTCAAATGTTTCTTTAGACGGAAAGCAATTGTATACCTGTTTCTTTGCATCATTGTTATGGTAACACTCATGCTGAATGTAGGCAGCTCCCAACATCTGAAGATTTTGATCAGACTCATCAAGATAGCTAATGGCAGTCGGCATGTCCAAACTGTTGAGTCTAGGAAAGTATGGAAAATTGGAATATTAAATCAGTAGCTTAGTAACATGCTATCATCAACTAAATTGGAATCAACTGTAAGTCTATTTGTGTGGCACACAGTATTGCTTTCTAGAGCGTTCCAAATCAGTCAATAATGAGGTTTGTTATTAGCATGTGGCCTTCTGTAACTCAATCTTCCGATGAATCGACTTCTCCCTGGTGACGTATGCTGGACTTTTCCAATCATTTTGTCCACATAAACTCTGCCCCTTTCTTACAGTCGACTCAAAATTCAGATCTGCCTCCATCCAATCAACAACCGATGGATAGAAACAAGTCTACGATCTACTTTCTTTTAAAAAATTTTACGATAAGTCATTTCACAATACGCAATAAAAGATTGCTACTTCCGTTTCATCGCAGCTTCATGAATTTCTTCCTTTCTTTGACTCTTTGGGACACATTATTAGCATTCATCTTAAGGTGCGGTCGGATTTACCAATGTCCGTTGAATTTTTGCGGGTGAAATCCAGTCATTTCAATAGGAATCCACATGAATCCGTATGCAGGAAAGTACAAAATTTTAACATTTTATTTAGTAGTGATACTATAAAGTAACACTCCAATTGATTTAACATTGTCCTGTAAAGATAATATTCATTAGCCGATAATATTCATTAGTCGTAGTCATAGCATTGAGCTCTGGAGCTCATGTAGGGAATTTGGGTTCAAATCTGGTCTGCGCAGTTTTTCAACCGTCCCCATCATATCTTACTTTCTTACTTTCACTACTATTAAAATACCCCAAATACTTTTTAAACAAATTCATTTTCAATGTTGGCCTAAAGTGGAAACTTGAATAAAAAGGTTGCTTCATACTCTAGCTTATCTTAGTTTCTTAACTTGTACTACTTGCATTTTGAGAGTCAGCATTATTTGAAGAAATTATTGCTCAAGAGGACATTCCTTCATGTGTGTTTGTGTGTGCTGGTGCATGTCGCTGGAGCGCTAGGAAGAGTGTGTTTCTTTCCCAGGGTGCGTTAAGTGTGAGGTGGCTGGACTGGTTTGGGTGTGCCTGTGCAACAGACTCGCTCTTCACTTTTTACACACATATAGGCAGGGCTGGGCAACACCAAACACATTTATACATGCGCACACACACAGTTAGCGCAACAAGGACAGATAAGCTAAATATGGGTGTACTGACAGGCTGTTAAAGCAAAGTAGGAGTAATTTTACGCTTCAAAGGTCAGCCCTGCACTCACTGCTTGTAATCAATGTTATCCATACTTACACACACAAACTAAGTATTTTAACGAATACAGCTAACCGGCTAGTTTGCAATCAGTAATATGCAGTGTTTGTTGTATGGCTCAAATGGCTATTGTACATAATTCAGGGAATTTTTGACCGACAGTAATGAGGAAGCGTTTGGTAAGAAACAGTAATTTGTGGTTGAACATATGCTATTTGTGCACTTCAAGCAATTAGGCCTACATTTCAGTGGTGTTTTACGCTAATGGTGCTAACATACTACTTTTTTGTACATCTTTAAAGTCATTCAATTTTTGAATGATCCAGTGAATAAACTACTGAAAGGTACTTCATTAAATGATTTAATTTGAATGTTTTCTCACTTTATAATCATTAACTTGATGGCTGCAAACCAAAAGATAAGATTGTTCATAATAAATGAATGAAAGTCTGGTATGAGCACAAAAAAACAACAACTTTATGAACCTTATGTAACACCAGAGTGAAAAAAAACAATAAAACCAATTCTAAATTATGATTGGATGAGTCACATTCGACAGCATTGTAAAATAGCCAATATAAACACACATGTGACTGTGCTTCAGTTCAATGACTCTAATTTAATTTGGCAAGTTAAACTCTGCTTTGTCTAACAACACCCCTTAAAGTCGGTATGAAATGCAAACTAATATATTGTCTAAATATGATTGATCTTATTGTGGCCGATTCATCCATGCACATGTTCCATATCTTAAATATTGTCATTTTAAATCAAAATTTTGTAACTCAATCTTCTGATTAATCGACTTCTCTCTGGTGACATATGCCGGACTTTTCCAATCCCTTTGTCCACAATCTCCACCCCTTTCTTACAATAGGCAAAAAATTCAGATCCACCTCCATTCAATCAACAACTAATGGATAGAACCAAGTCTATGCCCTACTTTTTTTATTTTACGATCACAATACGCAATAAAAGATCTGCCGCTACTTCCGTTTCAATACTTTCTTCCTTGCCTTGACTTGTTTGGGATGCATTTCGCTCTGTATTTTGACACACATGTATGAAAGCACGTGTTCTTACCCGCTCAGGTTGCCCATGCTGCCCGTCATATCCATGCCATCAAACACATCCTTGCCTCTTCCGACACTATGCACGCTCCTGACAGAGCCGGCACGTGACAGCCTTCCCTGCGGCATCATCGCCAGGTTGCTCTGTGAGCCGCTTAATCCGGCACTTCCATACATGCCTGATGACATTTTGGACCCGTGAGTCGTTTGACGGTTGTTGATTCGGCTGATGGTGCGGTGGGCAGGGCCTTTGAAGGACTGCCGGCTAACGTAGACCTCCTGCTCCATACTGCCGCCTCCGCCACCAGTGCCCAGGGTCCCGCTGAGGGAGCGTTTCATGGCCGGCAGCGTCATGGAACTGACCTGCTGCTGTCCGCTTTCAAATCCGTTCATCCTAGAGGTTGAATACATGGACTGGCCTGGGTAGGTGTTGGTGGCGTAGCTGTTGCTCATGCTCTGCATAGAGGCCTGTTGCGTGTAAGTGGCGTCACGCTCTGAAACCAGGCTGCCATCGCTGTCGTCCTGCACCACCCATGAAGAAACCACTTGGCGTGGAACGGACGCTAAACGCATGGAATGCATCGACAGAGTCTCCGGGTCGCCCCCCATTCGACTGAAGGATCGAGTCATTGTGCTGACCTGCTGCTGTGGAACTTGGCCGCCACCACTTTGGTAACCACTGACTTGGAAACCGCCACCCTGGTAACCACCGTTGCCAAACTCTTCTTGGTAATATGCTCCGCCGCCGCCGCCGCCACCACTTCCACCTCCACCTCCTGTGTAACTGACTTTGGTTCTTGGGCCGAAATCAATGGCAGAACGGGATGAGTAACCACTAGAGTACTGGGATGGACGTTGGGCCTAGTAGAAAAGAGAAAACTGCATACTGAATATCTACAGCGCTATCAACTATACCTATCAATTGATTAAAATGTTATCGAATTGCATATGGCAATTAATTAATCAATACGACTGCTCTTAATCACATCGATATTTCCAGAAAGGCCCCAAAATTAAGATAATTTATAAGAGCAAAAACATTAGTGTGGTATTTCCAATTTGAATCACTTTCATGGTAAAATCATGGTAAAAATTATGTACAAGTAATGGAGAAGTTTAACTGCATTGTTTTTAATCACATTTTTTAAATTACATTTAATTACATTTACATAATTACATTTTTGTCATTAATTTATATAATTTTTGCATTAATTCATGCATGTTTTGTATTAATTTATGCATTTGAATGCATTATTGCATTTTTTTTTATACATTAAATCAACAACTCTACTTAACATAGTATCACTCAATAGGAATATAACTGAAAGTTATGCTTAGAGACTTCTAAACTTGTGATTTTTCATATGTGGTTGGTTAGAGCTGACCTGTGAAATATCACATCTAACTAACACAATCCCCATTACTCATTTTCAATATTTGGACAAGATACACATCCATACAGTCTCTCACACACACACACACACACACACACTCAAAAGCTTTCTTTAACTTGGCTCAATAAGTGCTATCCTTCAAACAAGTAAACTACTATAAGATATTTATGTTTATGAAGACATGGAAAGAATCTTACTGTCATTGGTCTGCCGGGGGCATAGACGAATGATTTAGAGCTGAAATTTGGAGTGAAATTCTGGCTCATTGTTGAATATTTTGTCATCGTTGAATAATTCCCAGACTCTAAAAGAAGAAAAATACAGAGAATTAATATAAATGCACATTTAAACTTGAATTTCTGTCTGTGAAAATGAGTAAGAAAATAACTCAGACTAGTTTTTACATCGTGAATATTCCTACCAGCAAACTTTCTCGATGTGCCATCACATTCTGCACACAACTGACACACCTAACAGCTCAACTACAATGTATTTTAATAGTAATAAGTTATTAAATCACAGATCCTCATTATAAAACAATGGCCTTTGATTAGCAATTCTTGCACTTGCACTGTTTTTCTTCAGTTCAAATACAACATTTTCTCCAAAAGAATATGACCAATCGGGTTACAGTAAAGAACAAAGCTAGATTAAACCAATGAAATGCTTCTGTTTTACAACATAAAATTATTAACTATCTACACAACTATAAATTTAAAAACGATTGTAAGCACTGACTATTGTAAACATACATGCTATGCAGTAATTAATCAAATAACTGTTATATTAAATAAAAAAGCTGTTTTGTTTTATTTTAGCCATGTTTATGATACCTTTGTACATAAGTTTGTACAAAGACATCCATGTTTGTTCTTTTATTGAACAATTTAACATGAAAAAACATTAAATGTGCTTTTTTTGTTTCCCTTTAGCCATGTTTATGACACCTTTGTACACAAATTTGTACGCAAACATGCATGTTTGTTCTTTGATGAAACAATTAAACAGAAAATGTTTTGTATAGTTTCACATTAATCATTTTTACTACAACTTTATATGCGAGTTTTTTATGTAAACATCCATGCTTGTTCTTTGAACAATTAAACAAATGTGTTGTTTTGTTTCACTGAGGTCATGTTCATGATATCTTTGTACGCATGTTTTTATGTAAACATGCTTGTTTTAAACATTTAAAAACATTCAATGTGCTGTTTTGTTTCCCTTTAGCCATGTTTAAGACACCTTTGTACACAAATTTGTACGAAAACATGCATGTTTGTTGTTTTAAACAAAAAAAAAATCATTAAATGTTTTTGTTTTTATGTTTGTAGTCAGGTTTATCACACTATTGTATGCAAGTTTGTATGTTTTGTTTTTATGTAATCAAGTTGCTGAATGGACGGCATTACAGGCTGCCTATTTTGTGGGAAATAAGTTACAGACGTCAAATGTAAAGCCGAAGATTTACTGCCCCGTAAAGTCGTCCAATCTGTAACTTTACAGCTAAGTCAGTATGCTCGGCATGTGTCTTTGATGACACTTCAAATACAAGGCAAACTTTTAGAGTTGCATGAATTACTGCAGTGCAAGTTTACCAAAGTTTTACAGCATTTTTGTTCTGGCTCAGCAGCAGATGGGGCTAAGGCATCCATGTTTGTTTCATCAAAGGCTTATATGTGCATCTATGGGCATGCAAGTACACGTGTTTGAGTATGTGAATGTGAGAATTAGGGAGTGGTATAAGCGTTTCTTAAGTGAATAAGTGTGGAGTAAGTTGTAGACAACAGGCAGATGAAAAGACAGAACCGGTCTGATCGCTGTGGGACACTCGCAGTGTCACCTACCCAAAAAACACACCCTTCACCCTGCCTCACCCTGCCCTAGCGCATTGCTTCAAATCAGTAGAATTAAGCACAACTACAAAGTTGTTCACATTAGAACTAACATTTTGAGTGTTCAAATGCAGTTTTGTTAAAAAAAAACAAAAAAAAAAAAAACAATTTGAGCTACATAACATTGCTTGGTATTTTAATGTCAAATCTAGTTTAAACACTTTCAAGACGTGATATGTGTCTCGTCCTGAAAACCTTGAGCCAGTAAAAGGAAGACGCAAGGCTGTTCTAACTTGTCAAATGCAGGTAAACCTCATAAACCAGGGTCCGGTCAACGTATCCGCTAAGCACCAGAGGTTAAAGTGCTGGAAATAGCTGCGGCAGACCCTCATAAAGCCAGGAATTCTGCTCTTAACCACTCTAATCAACCACAAATTCTTAAACACTTTCAAGTGCACACTAATGTATACTAATATGCTTTTACAATCGTACAGTACTAAAAGTCTCACTTGTCTTTAAAAACTAAACTTTGAGCAACTGCTGCCTATAAGGTTGCAGATTAAAACAAATACTTTGGATTTCTCTCAGGTTGCATTCTTCAGCTTTTCCGTCACACCAGTTGATATTCACGCCATTATGATTGATGGAGCCAAATGACCTTCCTTTTGTGCAATCCTAAGCACATTTGTCTAGTGTGTTGGGTTTCTTCAAAGGAGAGCTTTGAAACTTTCACTCACAGCTAGTCGCGTAAAAGGAACCAGATTACGCTTGAACCTTGCTCAACTCACTCCTGTAAATTATTAACACAAACCAGAAGTCACACTGTACTTCTGTCTGTCCTGCGGGAATCATGAATTTAAAACTTCACATTTTATTTTCTTAATTTAAATGGCCACTTTTAATGTTCAAGAACAATGGTGAAAACTAAATCTACCATGCCTGATGTGAACAGACCACCATCTATGACATAATTTTTTGTTATCGCCAGAAAACAAAGGTAAATGCAAACTAGCTCAGGTCAAATCACACTAAAAAAAACACATTATCTACAAATGGCATGTGGGATATTTAGTCTTACTGTACATCCAAATAACAGAAACCATGTGACAACAATTTTGCCCCAGGCAGTTTTTTCTCATAACTATTTATTGTTTTGCATACTTAGCTGTAAACAAAACAGTACAGTCTGTGCGTGTGAATTTAATAATAATGATTCTTCTATTGATATTTAACAAATAATAACGTTCCCAAAGGTTAATGAAGATGAAATTCAACTCCAGATCATTGTTAAATGAAACCACATACTGTATAAAAAGCACAGCGCAAAGGCTTTTATGATGAGAAGATTAATAATTCAAAAGCTGTTGTGTTATTGTAGATGGACGCATTACAATGAGGTCAAAGCGCACAGTGACACACCTGAGGCTGCGTGTTGTGACGACGAGCCGTTCTGGCGCGGAAGCGTGGATTTTTCCGCCAGTCTCATGGACACCTGTTGGTGCACGCGTTTAAATCTCGCCTCCTCTGCGTGGGTCCCTCCGTGAGAGAGCTCGGTTTCGGACGGGACCGCGTAAGTGCTGACGGTCAAGTTGGGCTGCAGCGCCGTCAGAAAGACGTTCTCCGAGGTCACACTCATACTCATGGCGAAGCGATGATGGGACCGAGTTAAACCACCAAGACTAAAAAGTTACAGTCCCACCAGAGAGTGGAAAAAAGGGTAGATCCACGCGATACAAAACAGTAAAGGCGTCGTTTTCAGTCAGCTTGTGTTTCTCTGCGCTGACGCTGGAACTGTGAGGACACGCGCTACTGACGGCTGCTCCGAACTCTGCGGCTTTTTCGCAGGTGGGCGGGGCTTAGTGGTGAGTCATCGGTTACCTGATCCAGGTAAACTCACGAACGCACAAAAGCAGGTGTTTTTTCATTATAATTTTTTCTCTACGTAATTCTATTTTATTTGAGTGAATCATTTTAGGTACAAGTTGCACTTGCTGACAACTGACAAAACACGTGCTGTTTTTAAATCTAGCCTAAAAACGTAGTTGTATAGTCTGGCAATTGATGCTACATGAGAGCTGCTTTGTTGTATTGTCTTTATGGTGTCTTATTGACTTCTTTTGTGTTGTTGACTGTTTGTATCATTGATATTTTTATGCTGTGTGTACAGCACTTTGATAAACACTTGCTGTTTTTTAAAAAGTGCTTTATAAATAAACTTTGACTTTGCCTTTGACAAGTTACATTTTCTCAGATTTTTCCCAAATGAATGTGTAGGCCTACAGATAGATAGATAGATAGATAGATAGAGACAGACAGACAGACAGACAGACAGACAGACAGACAGACAGACAGACAGACAGACAGACAGACAGACAGACAGACAGACAGACAGACAGACAGACAGACAGACAGACAGACAGACAGACAGACAGACAGACAGACAGACAGACAGACAGACAGACAGACAGACAGACAGACAGACAGACAGACAGACAATCTCATTTCTGTGATGCATCTGGACGTTTACTTTTGTATTTCAGAGTTGGAGTTTTTGGTAACACTTTATTTTAGTGTTTGTTACACATGGTACACTTACTATAGTAATAGCAGTTAATTATGCATAACTACATGCAATAACCCCAAACCAATCCATAACCCGAAGTACAGGTTGTTAATTAATATTACTCAGTCCTTAAATGTAAAAATACACTGTAAAATAAAGTGTAGCCTTAGCCTAACCTGGTTTTTATCATTATTGTTAACCTAAAATGGGCTTTACAACAGACAGTAATATAGAAATTTATTATGTAAATAGCTTATCAAGAATAAATATGTTTATAAATTATATTAACATGAAAGTAGCCTACTTTAATAGCTATTTTAGGGCTTGACAAACATTTTTTTTTTTTTTTTAAATATGGTCACGCGATCTAAGCAAATAAAAGCCTATGACACGTTTATCGTGAATATGCATATTGTACAGTATAGTTTCAATAAAGTCTCAAATACTGAAACGTTCATTCACTAGACATCTCTTCATCTGAGGGAATGTGCTCTGACATGCAGGTGACGCGTGTCTCCGTTTATGCCGGTTGTTGTTGTGTCGTAACGTTGCCTAGCAACGCCGGAAGCGCCGGAAGCGCGGACACGATAATCTACTAGCTCTAAAGTTTCGCCTTTATCTAAAAAACTCACGAACGGATTGCTTTCTATAAAACACAAACACTAAAATCAACTATCTGATGAAAAATGATGATACTTTCCAGCCGTATTTCACCAATGTCAAATAAACTCAGTTTCATTAGTAGGCTAAAATAGCCAATGAACTCAATAAGTTGCAGTTTAAATACCCCTTTTTATTTAAGTGTGATTAATTTATCCACTTATAACTGTTTATTAATGCAAATGCACTTCTAAATCATTGAAAACAATTAAATGTATTTAAAACCCTGAAATATGTTTCTAATATTTCTAATAATTGTTATGTTTATATTATTTTTGAAAAGTGATCATTTATAGAATATGATAAATTACGGTTTTCAACTGTCACAATCACACACACACACACACACACACACACACACACACAAGAGAAAAGAGAAAGAAATCAGCATCTTTCTCCTCACTCAGCACTGAGTCACTGTGACTGATTTTTGCATGCTTGTTCACAAAACTGAATCATGCTTGCTCATAAACTGACAATAGTAGGCCTAACCAATTAGCACATGCCGAAAACAAATAGAAAGTGTTTGCTTTTATCTTTACTCACCAATAGGCCGATCAGGATTTAGCGTATATTTCCATAGAGCTGAGAAAATGTATTTAGTGTGCTGTCTCGCAGATTGCTTGTTAAAATGTGACAGGTGTCACAGAGAGGCAAGGAGATATAGAATCTGCCCATATCACATTAGAAAGATGCATGTGTGTGCATTCAAGATCACTTTTCTGGTTACCGATCCCCTGAATTAAGAAGGTGTGTGTGATTGTGTCACAGTTACAGCAGAGAGAGAGAGAGACACACACAGTGGGTGAGTCTGCAGGTGGAGGTGTGATGCAGACGTCAGACAAGGAGGATCGGAGGGTGCGAGCGGGGCTACCCTTACCAAAAAGTAGTATACTTCAAGTTTATTTTATTAAGTATGCTTAAGTAAAGTTCAAGTATATTCTGAAGTATACTTTATGTAGCAAGTATACAAATATCAGTGTACTAGTAGTATACTTGTAAGTGTACTATTTCAATACTCCTTGGGACTAAATTGGCCCACTTTCTAGTATATAAAAGTATACTTTTAAGTATACTTTAAGTATAACAGTAGTAAACTTTGAGTACACAACTAGTTTACATCAATATTTTTAGCTTGTACTGCAACTATACTAAAACTGAACTTATATGAATACTGACAGTTTTCTAATTAAATACTTGTAGTAGCATTTTTAGTACACTTTGAAGTATAGTCTCAGTAAACTACTAGTTTAGTAGTTTTATACTGCAAGTATACTCGTAAGTTTTCTTTAAGTGAACTTTACTTCATACTTTGAGTATACTACTACGTCCCTATTTAGGTATTAATTTGTATATATTTTGGTAAGTTTTCTTTAAGTGAACTTTACATCATACTTTAAGTATACTACTATGTCCCTATTTAGGAATTAATTTGTATATATTTTGTTATATGAATATCTGAACATACAAAACATCAAAAGAAAGAACAGGGTATCTGGTTGTAAACAAAAACATTTTATTCTAGCTTCATGCATTCTTTTTTTAAACACTTGAATGTGGGTAAGTTTCATAAATAATAATAAAAAAAGAAATAACATTTTGAACAAAAAGCTGAAAAAAAGACTATGAATTGGATTCAGAACGATAATCAAACGTAGATAGAGTCGATCAACACCCCCAAAGCTTGACAGTCGGTATAACCTCTTCATTGGTCGACGTTACATCAACGTTACACAGTTTTGATGCTGTTTTATGTCTGAGGATCGTGTTAGATTACATGTGGAAGCATCTGTTGTTTCGGTTTCTTCAGTATACTTTCCTATTTTTAGTTTAAAAGAAGTATACTAATAGCACACTTGAATAAACGTATTTTTCGTAAGGGTAAACAAACCTAAAAAACCCACTAAATTACGTGCAGTGACCAGCAAGATAATACGTACTTGTCGCCAATTTCTCGTTTTGTTTTGTATTGTTTAGTAAAACCCCAGGATCATATACATAATACTGTTCCATGCAATGACTAGCAAGATAAATGCAGCCCATTTCAGACAATTGTTTTATGTTTTGTGTGTGTGTGTGTGTGTGTGTGTGTGTGTGTGTGTGTTTTGTATAACCCCAGGTTCATATACACAATATTTAGTGCAGTGACCAGCAAAATAAAATTACTTGTAGCTAATTTCATGTTTTATTGTTTTGTTTAGTAACACCTCAGGTTCAAATACACAATACTAGTGCAGTGACCAGCAAAACAAATTTCAGACAATTGTTTGTGTGGGTGTATGTGTTCTGACTTCTTTTGTTTGTTTACACAATATCAAATACACAAAACACAAGAATCTGTGCAGTGACCAGCAAGATCAATTTTTTCTGATTTCAAAAAACTTTTTTTTAATGTGTGTTTTATTGTATTTATTTTGTTGCTTCTTCTTTTGTTTTGTAAAACCGCAGGTTCAAATACACAGGACTAATCCGTGCAGTGACCAAGATAAACTCACTAATCATCAATTTCATTATTGTTTTGATTTATGATTTTAAACATTATTTTTCTTAGTATTATCAATGTTGAAAACAGTTGTGCTGCTTCATATTTGTGTGGAAAATGTGACATTTATTTTATAAGGATTCTTTGATGGATAGAAAGTTCAAAAGAACAGCATTTATTAGAAATATGTATCCTTTGTAACATTATAAATGTCTTTTAATCAATGTAATGCTTCATCAAAGTAATTTAATTCAAATTTAAAATAAATCTACTGACCCTAAAGCTTTTGAATGGCAGTTTGTCCTTTAAAAACAGTATATAACAGTAATACAGCTCCAAACTAACCTTCAGTCAGTTAACTTTAAACTTTCAGGCATGGTTTTGTTAAGTCAACATTCAAAGTTTCCCATTTTATTTGAACGTAATAGTGCGGTCATTGTGTTACTGCTGTTGGTTAATTGGAACACAGAGTGAAATATTTTAATTCAAATCTTCCACTGGTCATGCTGTTATTTTAATCACGCTTATGAGACAATCGAGTGTTTTGTATCAGTAGGGTGGAATCCGCTAATGATTACAGTATACAGTACTGAACTTCAGTGCTACACATGAGTCACTTTGAGAAAGAAAGTCACATATTTTATAGAGATTTCCTGAGGCCAGGGCAGGTGGATTCTCATTCAGTCGAAGACAGAATCACTTGCCCCTCCCTATGAGAAAGCATTTTCAACTTAGTATCTCTTTAATACACCTTAAACGTGGTGTCTGACAACTTAAACGTGGTGTTCTTTCTTCAAACATGAATGCTCTGTGAAATGCACTAATATAAACGACTGTCACATACACAAAGCATGAAGACACTATTTGAAAATCATAAACTGCTTATATATGGTTTAACAAATGGAACACCTGCCACTATGTGATTAAAATCTAAATTAAAAATAATTGTATAGTGCCTTATGGGATAGATTTCTTTGTAACTGTACCTTAAAATTTCCTGTACTTTAAATCTTTCCTTTAAATGAATTTAGCTCTATATTTTTAAACTCTTTGTTTGCTTTGTTTTGTTGTGTTGTGTTCTGTTTTGTTTTGTTTTTAATTGTAATATTGTTTTGTGTTGATTTGTGTTTTTTTGTTTTGTTTTGTTTTGTTTTATTTTATTTTTTGTTTTGTTTTTGTTTAATTTTCAGTTTTGTGTTGTTTTGTTACGTTTCGCTTTTTGTTTTGTGTTGACTTTTGTTTTGTCATATGTTTGTGTTTGAGTTGTGTGTGTGTGTGTGTGTGTGTGTGTGTGTGTGTGTTTTTGCCGTTTTGTTAAATTTTTTGTTTATTTTTTTTTAATTTGTTTATTTGTTTTTGTTCTGTGCTATTTTGTGTTGCATTTTGTTTCTTTTTTGTGTTGTGTTGTGTTTTTCATTTTGTGTTTTGTTTTGTTATTTTGTGTGTTGTGTTGTGCTGTGCTTTTTTTTTTTTTGCTGATAGTAGTAGATTAAGCTTAATAAATTTTGGGGTTTATGACTGTTGCAATGTCTAGTTTCTTCAGAACTAGATCAAGGATTACAGAACAGTAACCACAGAATTTCTTCACCATCCTAGTTATGGTACGTGATTATTGTGGTTACAAAAATTAATTAGACGTTAGACATTTTTAAAGTGAACTCTCGTTTGAAGTTCTGGGTTCAAGAAACCAAGAACAACACAAACAATATCTAAAAAAAAATTGTAATAAAAAAAAAATCACAATAAGTGATTGAAATGTCTGATAAACTGTAAGTATCTGTTTTTACCAAAGGCTTTGAGAACACTAGATTATATGGCAGTGTCTGTCAGGACAAAATGTAAAACACTAGGCCAGAGATCCAGACCAAGATAACCATTTTATGATCTTGAGTGATATGAACCATGTGATTAACATGATGCTGTAAGGACAGAAGCTGTAAAACTACAGTAAACAGACCATCTGAACAGGCTTAGCAACCTGTTTATCGAATAATTAGAAGTGAAGTAGTTCAGAAAGTAATCATTTGGAAACTAAGATAAATTCTGGCGATCACCGAATTCCAGTCCAAAAAACACTGAGTGGACAAACAAAACTTCCCAATACTCACATAACCTCCTTTTTTGCACAAAGATTTATTAGTTAACAATAATTATCAATGCACACCTAGCTTGGGGCGTTTTACTTTGATTCAAACCGTGAGTAATTCTCAATAACTGTATTTTTACAGTATGTTCAGAGTGTGTTTGTGTATTTACTAGGGCTTAAACCAGTTTTCACAGGTTTCACTGGGTGTGGTTCTGTTAAAATGCATATAAAACACAACAAATACAATAAAAATACTTTGCAAAACTCATTACTTAATAATAATTATAAACGTTAAGGCAAAAATCGTAATTTATCTATAAATACATATTTATCTATAAATTATGTTTATCAATTAATAAATTGCATAGGGGTCAATAAGCTATTCGCGCTCCTCGTTGTGACAGTGAATGCCATGGAAAATTATAAGCATGTTAATGACTGTAATGAAATCTCATAGTTTGAAATCTTTTGGTAAGGATCTAATAACATTTTTATGAGTCATATTTCATTATGGTCACAGTACAGTATGGCATTTCCGGCCAGTGACATTTAGGGAACTGGAACAGGGAGTAGACGACGATTGTGACACAGAGTTCACTTGATTCTGCGAAAAGATGATCGGTAACACACAGGGAGGGGTTTCCAGAATGGGAAGGGGTGTATGTGTGATCTTAGCTATAGCCTACTTATATTGCATATGAAGAAAACAAGTAACATTAGCAAATTAACAAAAATACCAATAACATAAAATAAAATAACAGCGCATGGTAAACTAAGAACGAACAGATCAAAAATAAACCGTCAAAATAAATTGTAAAACAATAGTATTCACAATTCTTTCTCAATAATATTCGCAATTCACTGTACCTATTACTTTCACACTAATTGCATGACTTTTTAACTTTGCTTTGTGCACTTTATGATCTATAATCTTTTTAATCTACATTCCTTTATATTATATGCAAACCATCCCGGAAATAGACCATGTGACTCAAGCTGAGCCAATGAGACTGACAGCTCTCCTCAGGTCACCTGTCATATGACTCGCGTTTTGACCGTTTCAGCGCTTTTTTACTGTCATCTCGTTGTGTAGCTCGAACTGACCAGCAGTCCGACAGCTCTGAAACACGACTGAAGTGTCCAGTAGCATGGCCCACACCGGCACACACTCTCAGCCCGTGCGGGCTTGTTTGCTCTTAGTTGTCGTCAGTGTGTGGGTGCAGCAGGTGGATGGAGTCTGGCCGCTGCCGCAGCAGCTCGATCAGTCCGCGGACAGAAACAGTCTGAGTCCTCAACGGTTCTCCTTCACTTACGGGAGGGACTCGGCCGCGCAGACTGGGTGCTCCGTCCTGGACGCTGCTTTCAAGAGATACTTCTCCATCATATTCCCTGACTTCACGAAAGGATCAGGTCTGTTGATGTCTGAGAATGAATCAATCAGATATACTTCCGTGTAGTTGGATGGGTGTTTATGTTACACAGTAACGTTACACAAGACGGTAACATAAAACTTGTTTAGAAATCATCTATTTAAAAATATGAAATGATAAAGTTTTCTAAACATATTTTATTAATAAATGCAGTCTGTTAAAAATATCATCCCAGTCAGTGATATCATTAAAATGGAGCTGTTCCAGTGTAGTCTACGGATGATTTAAAAGTAATGAAAAGCCAAATAAAAATGTATCCGCTTTCCTTTTTATCTTATTTATTTATTTTTTATTTTTATTTGCTATTTATTTCGTTGGCATTATTTTATATATGTTTTTTTTTTATTTTATTTTTTTACATGTTTTAAGAAGAAATGTGCACAAACACGTTTTTTTTCTGGTCGTTTGACTCTGTACAGAACCCCTAAGGGGACATGACCTTGGGGAAAAAACTGCATTTGCTCACAAACATTTTGTGATGGAAATGAGGTGGGAGGAAAACAATTCTGTGCTTTTGAGAGACAACCCAAAGTTCTATCGCTAAAGTTTCACATTCTCTCGCTAAACATTTTGCATTCTATCGGTAAAGTATTGCTTTCCCCTGAAAAATTTTGTGTTCTCTTGCTCGACATTTTATGGAGGACCAAACCTGCAGAAATTAAAAATAAATAAATGTGTGTATAAATACACGTATTCTTGTTTAAATACATATATAAATAATTAAACGTGTGATGAAAGTAGGCAAATAAATAAAACAAATTGGTGGCCAAATGGAAATGAATGCCGGGAAATGACCCCTCTGGCCATTCCGTTGGGTCGTTTGTAAAGTCACAGATACTGTACGGAAAATACGGCTCAGTTTTTCTATGTATCTTACTCTGTTGAACGGCAAAGGTGACTTTACTAGGCTATACTGGATTTACACCATGCATTTCCAGAGATTAATATTTCACATAAAACTATGTTTAGCTTTAAAAACATAAATATTATGTCGATAAAGCCTCATTCTGACAGTATTCCAACAGTAATAGTATCAGGTACAGTAGTACATCGCCAATTAAATAAACGATTTGTGCAAATATTACATACTTTCTCCAGATACAATGCGCGCAAGATCGTTCCAGTTAAAAATAGGAAATATCAACTGTGCAAAAAAACAACAACTTTCTTCTCATTCAACATAAATATGAAACATGCCGCGGAACAATGTGCTTCACCTCTGGCCACGTGATTTACTACTACATCCGGGTCATGGCTGGCGTTTACGCGTTTATGCATCTCCTGTCAGCGGGAAAGCCACGCCCCCAGCTATCACATGACCCGAGCAGGTCCATAATTAACACCCTCTCATTAGCATGTTGAGCAGAGGACAAATAAATGCGGAACTACATTCAGAAATAAATGAGTGATTAAAAGAAAACAGTTAGGATGAGTTTAGCTTTTCCTTAAACATTTTCCATTTGACCACCAATTTATTTTATTTATTTGCCTATATTTCATCACACGTTTAATTATTTATATACATATTTAAACAACTACTTTAAACAAGATTACGTGTATTTATACACACATTTATTTATTTATTTGCGTATTTATTTATTTATACACATTTATTTATTTATTTGTGTTTTTATTTATTTTTAATTTCTGCAGGTTTGGTCCTCCATAACATTTGTGTTCTATTATTAAAGTATTGCGTTCCCTTGAAAAAAGTCTGCTTTCTCTCACTCAACATTTGCGTTCTCTTGCTCAACATTTGCATTCTCTAGCTCAACATTTGCATTCTCTCGCTCAACATTTGCGTTCTCTCGCTCAACATTTGCGTTCTCTCGCTCAACATTTGCGTTCTCTCGCTCAACATTAGAATTCTATCGGTAAAGTATTGTGTTCCTCCAAGAAATTTTGCATTCTCTCGCTCAACATTTGCGTTCTCTCGCTCAACATTTGCATTCTCTTGCTCAACATTTGCATTGTCTTGCTCAACATTTGCATTGTCTTTCTTGCTCAACATTTGCGTTCTCTCGCTTCAACATTTGCGTTCTCTCGCTCAACATTTGCGTTCTCTCGCTCAACATTTGCGTTCTCTCGCTCAACATTTGCGTTCTCTCGCTCAACATTTGCATTCTATCGGTAAAGTATTGTGTTCCCCCAAGAAACTCTGTGCTCTCTCGCTCAACATTTGCGTTCTCTCGCTCAACATTTGCATTCTCTCGCTCAACATTTGCGTTCTCTTGCTCAACATTTGCATTGTCTTGCTCAACATTTGCATTGTCTTGCTCAACATTTGCGTTCTCTCGCTTCAACATTTGCGTTCTCTCGCTCAACATTTGCGTTCTCTCGCTCAACATTTGCGCTCTCTCGCTCAACATTTGCATTGTCTCGCTCAACAATTGCTTTCTATCGGTAAAGTATTGTGTTCCCCCAAGAAACTTTGCTTTCTCTCGCTCAACATTTGCGCTCTCTCGCTCAACATTTGCATTGTCTCGCTCAACATTAGCATTCTATCGGTAAAGTATTGTGTTCCCCCAAGAAACTTTGCATTCTCTCGCTCAACATTTTCGTTCTCTTGCTCAACATTTGCGCTCTCTCGCTCAACATTTGCGTTATCTCACTCAGCATTTGCGTTTTCTCGCTCAACGTTTGCGTTCTCTCGCTCAACATTTGCGTTCTCTCGCTCAAAATTTGCGTTCTCTCGCTTGACATTTGCGTTCTCTCGGTCGAGTATTGCGTTCCCTCAATAAACTCTGCATTCTCTCGCTCAACATTTGCGTTCTCTCGCTCAAAATTTGCGTTCTCTCGCTTGACATTTGCGTTCTCTCGGTCGAGTATTGCGTTCCCTCAATAAACTCTGCATTCTCTCGCTCAACATTTGCGTTCTCTCGCTCAAAATTTGCGTTTTCTCGCTCAACATTAGCATTCTATCGGTAAACTATTGCGTTCTCTCGCTCAACATTTGCGTTCTCTCGCTCAACATTTGCGTTCTCTCGCTCAACATTTGCGTTCTCTCGCTCAACATTAGCATTCTATCAGTAAAGTATTGTTCCCCCAAGAAACTTTGCATTCTCTCGCTCAACATTTGCGTTCTCTCGCTCAAAATTTGCGTTCTCTCGCTTGACATTTGCGTTCTCTCGGTCGAGTATTGCGTTCCCTCAATAAACTCTGCATTCTCTCGCTCAACATTTGCGTTCTCTCGCTCAACATTTGCATTCTATCGGTAAAGTATTGTGTTCCCCCAAGAAACTTTGCGTTCTCTCGCTCAACGTTTGCGTTCTCGACGTTTGCGTTCTCTCGCTCGACGTTTGCGTTCTCTCGCTCGACATTTGCGTTCGCTCGCTCGACGTTTGCGTTCTCTCACTCAACATTTGCGTTCTCTCGCTTGACATTTGCGTTCTCTCGCTCGATATTTGTGTTCTCTCGCTCGACATTTGCGTTCTCTCGCTCGACATTTGCGCTGTATCGGTAAAGTATTGTGTTCCCCCAAGAAACTTTGCATTCTCTCGCTCAACATTTTCGTTCTCTCGCTCAACATTTGCGCTCTCTCGCTCAACATTTGCATTGCCTCGCTCAACATTTTCGTTCTCTTGCTCAACATTTGCGTTCTCTTGCTCAACATTTGCGTTCTCTCGCTTCAACATTTGCGTTCTCTCGCTTCAACATTTGCGTTCTCTCTCTCAACATTTGCGTTCTCTCGCTCAACATTAGCATTCTATCGGTAAAGTATTGCGTTCCCTCAATAAACTCTGCATTCTCTCGCTCAACATTTGCGTTCTCTCGCTCAACATTTCCGTTCTCTCGCTCGACATTTGAATTCTCTCTCTCGACATTTGCATTCTATCGGTAAAGTATTGCGTTCCCTCAATAAACTCTGCATTCTCTCGCTCAACATTTGCATTCTCTCGCTCAACATTTGCGTTCTCTCGCTCAACATTTGCATTCTATCGGTAAAGTATTGTGTTCCCCCAAGAAATTTTGCATTCTCTCGCTCAACATTTACGTTCTCTCGCTCAACATTTGCATTCTATCGGTAAAGTATTGTGTTCCCCAAGAAACTTTGCGTTCTCTCGCTCGACATTTGCGTTCGACATTTGCGTTCTCTCGCTCGCCATTTGCGTTCTCTCGCTCGCCATTTGCGCTCTCTCGCTCGACATTTGCGCTCTCTCGCTCGAAATTTACGTTCTCTTGCTCAACATTTGCATTCTCTCGCTCAACATTTGCGTTCTCTCGCTCAACATTTGCATTCTATCGGTAAAGTATTGTGTTCCCCCAAGAAACTTTGCATTCTCTCGCTCAACATTTCCGTTCTCTCGCTCGATATTTGCGTTCTCTCGCTTGACATTTGCATTGTCTCGCTCAACAATTGCTTTCTATCGGTAAAGTATTGTGTTCCCCCAAGAAAGTTTGCATTCTCTCGCTCAACATTTGCGTTCTCTCGCTCAACATTTGCGTTCTCTCGCTCAACATTTGCGCTCTCTCGCTCAACATTTGCATTGTCTCGCTCAACATTTGCGTTCTCTTGGTCAACATTTGCGTTCTCTCGCTCAACATTTGCGTTCTCTTGCTCAACATTTGCGTTCTCTTGCTCCGCATTTGCGTTCTCTCGCTCAACATTTCCGTTCTCTCGCTCAACATTTGCGCTCTCTCGCTCAACATTTGCGTTCTCTCGCTCAAAATTTGCGTTCTCTCGCTCAACATTAGCATTTTATCGGTAAAGTATTGCGTTCTCTCGCTCAAAATTTGCGTTCTCGCGCAACATTTGCGTTCTCTCGCTCAACATTTGCGTTCTCTCGCTCAACATTTGCGTTCTCTCGCTCAACATTTGCGTTCTCTCGCTCGACATTTGCATTCTCTCGCTCGACATTTGCGTTGTATCGGTAAAGTATTGCGTTCCCTCAATAAACTCTGCATTCTCTCGTTCGACTTTTGCGTTCTATTGGTTAAAATGTTTGCGTTTCCCAGAGAAACTTTGCTTTCTCTCGCTAAACATTTGTGTTCTAACGCTAAAGCATTGTGTTCCCCCGAGAAATGCAATGGTAATTTAGCAAGAGAACACAATGTTTCTCGTGGGAGCACAACAATTTGGCTAGCGAACACAAAGCTTCTCGGGGGGAACGCAATACTTTAGCGATAAACGATCCTGTAGTGATAAAAAAAATATGGCCATGTCAACTAAGGTTGACAGGGACAATTTTAGCTTCTTAAAACTAAATAATGACTATATATATATACAATGGGTGCCGTCAGAATGAGAGTTTGTTAAAAAAAACAGTCAAAACTAGTCATTTTAAATGTGAATATATATTTTTAAATAAAATGTTAATTTAAATTAATGTAAATAAATGTATATATATATATATATATATATATATATATATATATATATATATATATTTATTTAAAGAATCAATTTCTCAGCCCTGAGAACAATACAACAGAAAAACGTATCAAAACTTGGCAAATACGGCAAAAAATGTTGCTACCGGAAACATGTAGAAACTATTAAAGTATATCAATATTTCAAACAACAGTCAAGGAATTAAGATACTTCCTCAGAACACACATGCATAACTTTAAAATCTCAACAGCAAAAACAAGGCAATTCAAGTGCAGACAAAATAGCTGAGTATAAGTAATTAGAATAAACAATGCAATTAGTGCAACAAGCTAACACAAAAAACGAATGACAATAATACAAATGTGCATACCTTCATGTTGTGCTTCAACTTCAAATAGACCCACAGTACGTCAATTTTGACCCGCACAATCAAATTCAAAACCTCCCAATTGGGTGAAAATCTTGTGGGCATCTTAATAGCTCTTCATATTCAAAGGAAACAATTTTGCACTACAAAACAATGAGTATTGATATGTTTTGATATGAGTATTGTATGTTTATTTGAACAGAAAATGGGCTTCAGTACATGTGGTCGGAGCCTCAACCCTTTGTCGTGTCAGTGAGTGTCAAAACCAGAGGATGTGACGGCTACCCTGACGAAGATTCAGATGAGAGCTGTGAGTATTTCTTGATCATGTGATCTTAAGACGTAACCCCTGCTGACCTTTGACCTTTTAATTGCTCCAGTCATGTTAGAGAAAGTAAACTAAATTATAAGGTGTAATTACTCTGTCCACATCCAGCAGGGCGAGTCATTCCTGTTCTACAGTGCCTTTTGAATCCTGTCATTTATAATTAATGAATATGTTTGTGTCATTTTTGTATATATTTTGATATCTAATATGCTAAGATAAGCTATGCTAACGACATTGTACTCATGTTTTGTTGTTGCAGATAACTTGAGTGTGTCAGAGGGCCAGGCTGTGCTGAGATCAGTGACTGTATGGGGTGCTCTGAGAGGTGTGAATTTATGCTCCTTGTCTCTTTTATTCTTTGATTGGATTAAAAGCACTAACACTAATAGTTGTGTCTTTTCCAACATATAAAACCTGAAAATCAGGTCTGGAGTCCTTCAGTCAGCTTGTGTACCAGGATGATTATGGCTCTGTAAGTATTGTGTGACAGGATGTAGGCATGTGCTTGTAATAAATTGCTATTTTGCAGCTGTATGCTAATATACTGTATGTTAATTTACTTCCATATAGTATTTTATCAACAAGACAGAGATTGTAGACTTTCCACGTTTTGCATTCAGAGGACTTTTACTGGACACTTCAAGGCATTATTTACCCCTCCATGCTATTTTGAAGACCCTGGTGTGTATTTACTGTTCATTATAAATATTAAAATAAAAATTTAAAAAGTTATAATTAATATTTTTACATTAATTATGCACTACCATTCAAAGTATATTTTGCTCACCAAGGCTGCATTTACATGATCAGAAATACAGTAATATTGAAACATTTTTACCATTTAAAATAACCATGTTCTTTTTGAAAATAGTTTAAAATGTAATTTATTCCTGTGATGCAAAGCTGGATTTTCAGCATCATTACTCCAGTCTTCAGAGTCACATGATCCTCCAGAAATCATTCTAATATGCTGATTTGCTGCTCAAGAAACATTTCTGATTATCATCAATGCTGAAAACAGTTGTGCTGCTGAATATTTTCTGGATTATTTGATGAATAGAAAGTTCAAAAGAACAGCATTTATTTGAAATATAAATCTTTTGTAACATCATAAATGTCTTTACTGTCACTTTTAATCAATGTGATGCATCCTTGCTGAATAAAAGTATTAATTTCTTTAAAAAAAAAACCTTTCTGACTCTAAACTTGTAACCAGTATCGTGAAATAAAATAAATAATATTTGTATTTTTCTTAGGATGCTATGGCCTACAGTAAATTTAACGTCTTTCACTGGCACATCGTGGATGATCCTTCTTTCCCGTATCAGAGCCGCACCTTTCCTGACCTCAGTAATAAGGTAGAGATGCTGTAAAATCACTTCCAAAACTGCAAAAAATGGTAACATTTCAGACACACTCCTCATTTTTAATACAGCATTTTAACCTCTATTCTTCAGAACTGCTTACAGTAAACTTTTGTTGTTTATATTGATTGTAGTGGCTTTAAAAATGCAGTATATGTAATATTTACACTCTATATCTCAAGGCAGCTTTTATAGTATTTATTAATGTCTCAAATAAACGTTTATTTTTATGTTTTTTATTTGTCAGTTTTAATTTTATAAAGTTTAAGTTATAGTCATTTTGGTATGTGGTTTTGTAATTTATATAGTTTTTTTAGAAACATTTCCAGTCGCTTTCATTTATTTTTCTTAAAGGGGTCCTATTATGCTCTTTTACAAAGTCTTGATTTTGTTTTGGGGGTGTACTAGAACATGCTCTCATGCTTGGTGGTTCGAAAAACGCATTATTTTTCACATAATTTACATTATTACAATACCTTTCTCCCCAGCCTGGCACAAACGGCTCGATTAGTTCAGGCTTTGATGAAGGTCCGCCTTCCGAAAAACAAAATGTGTTGTGATTGGTTAGCTTTCCCAGTGCGTTGTGATTGGCGAACAGCTTAGACGGTGTTCATACTGCCACACCCCTTGCTCCGTCTTTCAACAAAAGCTTTTGGGAATCCGGCACTACTCACTCGTGTTGTGGAAGCTGTCCTCAGTGAAATGCGCAGCACACAATAGCAAATTGGGGTTATGATGCTCAGGAACAGAGTTAAAAAGTAAATTGCAACCAACCGCTTTCGGAAGCCCAAACAAAGACATTTGGGCACGGAGGTGAAAAAAACAGCGTTTCAGGCGGTCGCGCACCGGACGAGAAGCGCAGCATCGCGTCGCACCACATCTTTAAAATTCAAATACATTATGTTCTATGAGTGTAGGCACACCGGCGGTGCCGTTCGGCGTCTGTCCGCGGCGCCCAGCTACGTCGTGTTATACTTGTAAGAATTGCTCTAGACATGCCGAAAATTTGACGCTACAGCAGAGCAGCTCTTCTTCTTCGTTTTCTCTGATGCACTAACTCTGCAGCAGCACTTCTTCTTCATCGTCCCGTCTGATGCACTCACTCAACCAAGCGTTCTAACCACAACATCGCCCCTCCCCACCCCCCAACCATTCGAATTTCTGTAGGCGGGAATTATTTTTAATGATATTCTAATGAGCCGCTTTGTGATTATCACAAAGCCCGGAAACCAACGCTGTAGTCCAAACGAGCCGTTCGTTGTAGTTCTTGAAAAGGGATTTTTAAAAAACGAAATATCTCCCTTTGGAGTGGACTTTGAGATTTGTAACTTTCTAGATCTTTTTTATGCCCAAATATACGCACTACACACTGACTCAAATTAAAAAAGTGAAAAAGCATAATAGGAATTATATATAAAAAAAAATTGTTTTAATAAAAACTTTTTTTTTTCCCCGTTTTTTAAATATGTAATGTGTATATTTTATTTTACCCTTATTTCAGTTAACGAAAACACCTTTTAATAGTTTTAACAATAACATCAGTGCTCTGTCTTTTTCTTGTAGGGAGCTTTTCATCCGTTTACTCACGTCTACACACAGTCAGATGTGATGAGGGTGATTGAACATGCGAGAATGAGAGGCATCAGAGTCATTCCAGAGTTTGACTCTCCTGGACACACTCAGTCATGGGGGAAAGGTACACACACACACACACACACATCTACTGGAAAAACATGAAATCAGAGATTATAAAAACTAATGTTAAAGAGTAATGATGTTTGTTCTCTATTCTCAGGACAGCCAAACCTCTTGACTCCCTGTTACAAGGGGGATGTGCCCTCTGGTTCATTCGGACCTGTCGATCCAACAGTAGACACCACTTATAAGTTCATGGAAAGCCTCTTGAAAGAGGTGAAGTTTGTCTTTCCTGACTCTTACGTTCATTTAGGAGGGGATGAGGTCAGTTTTGCCTGCTGGTAAGCATTTTTGTCACATGTTGTTGTTTTGGGTGCCTCATTGGAGCTTAACTGCACAAAACAAACAAAAAAGGGTGGATTTTTCATTCATAGACTTTAGCGGTGTTATCCTCTCAAACAGGCAGTCGAATCCCAATGTGCGAACGTTTATGGAAAAGATGGGCTTTGGGAAGGATTTTACCAAACTGGAATCATTCTATATGGAGAGGTGAGGGGAAATGTGAGAGTGTTTAAAAACAAAGCTGACTTAAAATGTTCAAAACGTTTGGGGTCTCTAAGATTTTATAATGTTTTTGAGATCTCTTATGCTCATGAAGACTGCATTTATTTGATCAGAAATAAAAACAGTAATAACGTAAAATGTTTTTACAATTTAAAATAGCCGTTTTCTATTGTAATATATTGTAAAATGTAATTTATTGCTGTGATCAAAGCTGTATTTTCAGCATCATTACTCCAGTCTTCAGTGTCACGTGATCATTCAGAAATCATAATAATATTCTGATTTGCTGCTCAAGAAATATTTATTATTATGATCAGTGTTGGAAACAGTTGTGCTGCTTCACATTTGTGTGGAAACTGATTTTTTATTTTTTTTTGGCAGGAGTACAGCATTTATTTGAAATGTCTTTAAAGTCACTTTTGAATCACTTACTGAATGAAAGTATTAATTTAAAAACATAAACTTTTGAACAGTTTGGACATAACTACTCATTCATTATTATTACAGTTTTTCTCAATTGCTTTGGCACATTTTTGATTTCATCAGAGACTCTGACTCTTCTATTTCCACCTCTTCCTCTATTATGTCTTCCTCTAACACCACCACCACGTATTCTTACACGTCTTCCAATTGCTCTTCCACGAGCATGTTGCTGCAGTTCAGGGTTGTGGAAGTCCTCCATTCTTAGTGATTGTGCTGTGGGCAATCTACATATATATGCTCCCAAACTTGATTGGTTAAATGGTTGAATGGTTGATTCAAATTGTATTGCAATTAGAGGTCATTTGCCAATTTAGCAGACATTACAAACAATGTCAATGTCAGATATTTATGGAATATACATGCGTGTATACCAATTTTTCATAATTGAATGGATCGTTTTGAATGTGATGGCTTACACGATGAAAAATGATTGAGAAGTTGTGAAGAGTTTGACAGTTTAAGTGAGAATCGGCTCATCAGTTTTGATCAACAAGCCATATGCAATTAGTTGTTGTGCAAACTGCAGACAATTGTACTTACTGTTTGCACACATGTGCCAAAGCATTTGCAATTTGCTCAAATCAATAAGAAATTCCAATCTGATGTGAACAAGAAGCTAATTGTTCAGAGATCTGAACTTACTGTTTCGGGAAAAAAAAGTTTCATTCGAGAATTGAGCCAAAGCAATTGAGAAAAACTGTAATATTTTCACATTCTAAATGAACAGCATAACTTGTTGACTACATGATCTTTTCCAACTGATCCATTTATTTTTAATTAAAATAAAATTAAATAGCAATTATTTTAATTTTTTTTTTTAATTAATTAATATTTAACTTTTCAAAAGTTTAAATTTTATTTGGTTCAATCCAGGATTCTAAAATATATTTGGTTGAAACCATAAAATAACCATAAAAAAACATAAGATAAATAAATAAATGAAATTCTGTTTTAATATGTTTAGTACATATTTTTGTCTTGTGACAGTTGGTTCATAGAAGAATAAATATTTACAAATTTACTGCAGAAACATAAATAGCACATTCATGAACGCAGTGTTTATGTTTTTCACTGTCTCTCTTTATGTTCTTCAGTATAATGAACATGACCGCCGCTCTCAACAGAACCTCCATTGTTTGGCAGGACGTGTTTGACTACCACGAGCGAGTGAGTAGAAACAGTCGCACTGGTTGCATTTTGAAAAGATTGTAACAGTATGTGTGATTGTAACAGGAATGAGATGCTTCTCTTCTAGCCCAGATCTAAGTACGTGGTGGAGGTTTGGAAGCAGGGCTGTTACCTGTGTGAGATGCGCCGGGTGACTAAGGCAGGGTTAAAGGTCATCCTGGCGGCCCCTTTCTACCTCGACCTGCCGATACCCACTCACAGCTGGGCCCGTTACTACATCGTGCGGCCCTTAGCCTTTAGGGGTCAGAGCATGAGTGCAAAACACTAACAATACTTGCAGTGCTGTGTCTCAGTGTAGTGCTGACTTTTCTCAAATCTTCATTCTGTCATGAAAATGAGTGTTCTGCTGTGAGAATCAAACAAACATGCTATGATTAAAGCATGACTTTATCAGTGTTGTTTTAGTATTATTTATATACTATTAAAATATTCATTTATATTTGGAGTTAATTTTCAGTTTTCATTTAAATTTCATTTAAATCATTTAATTTTAAATTTACTTTAATTTTAATGTTTTTTTTATTTTGATTTATTATTATTAAAAAAATGTAATATTATTATTATTATTATTATTTTTTTTTTTCAGTTTTAGTTTTAGAACTTCAATTTAAAGAGACACCATATAACTTTTGGCCCTCTAGCAGTTGGAAAATGAAACGCATGCATCTTGCAAAAGGAACATGCATGGGCGAATGAAGTATGCATGCAACGTCCTGCGAAATCTATCCCAACAGCTCTAAAATATTAATTATTATTATTATAGGTTTATCAGAGTGTATTTTGTAAAGTAAAGACATGGTTTGGACTGGTCATTAATAACATTTTGTTTTGTTTTTGTTTAATAAAAAAGTAACAGTGTAGATTTAAACTGATTTATTTCAGTTATGTATTTATATTTCATTTTATTTCAGCTATATTTCAATTAATAGTTTCAGTTTTTAACAACACTTGACTTTGTATTTTGGTATTGCATCAGCTAAGCAGGGATATTATAGTTAATTAAAACTAAAACCATTAAAAAATATATTACTTGAACATTAACTAAAAAAAACATAAGCTTATTTTATTTCAGGTAGTTGCCAATGCAACATCTCTCATTTAGTTTATCTTTATGTATTAAAATAACTAAAACTAAAACTGAAAAAAAAAGTACCAAAACTTTAACTAATATTAAAATGAAAATAGAAAATATTAAAATAGAAACTAATTCAAATTATTAAGGAAAACTATAATAGTATGTCGATACTAAAATAACACTGCAAATTAAATAACTAGTACAATAGGGAAAAAACAACTTTAAGAGTAACAGATGAATGAAACGCCTCATGTTCCCTATTCTGCACTCAGAATGCAGCATTGAAATGCTGTTGTCACGATCACTGCACTTTCTAACCAGAAGGTGTCGATCAAGAGTCGGGTTTTGATAGTGTGAGGTGAAACACAGTGTCATCAGACTGTACATGTGACACAAATAGTTTCCCCAGCCTTTCAGAAGATATAAAGCAAAATTTATCAAATATAATTTTTGTTGTATGTCAGAACAGTGGCCTAGTGATTAACACGTTGAGCTATGGTGCTCGTTTGGGCCTTTTGAGTTTGAATCTAGCTTGCAACATTTTTCAGATCTCGTTTCCGCCTCTTCCTCCCATCATTTTCTGTCCTCCCTCCACAGAACGCTCGGTGAAAGCCTCAAAATGTTGCATTTATGCAGATGAATAAAGCAGAGATGGTTGGTAATGCCATAAGGCGTGGAAAGTGCAGTGCGTGTGACCCAGTGTTTCCTGCTGTCTCAGATTCCACAGGACACGGTTCTGGAGATCTGGAAGGGTGAAACTTACCAGGCTGAACTGAGCAGGATGACCAAGGCTGGGCACAGGGTTCTGCTCTCTGCCCCCTGGTACATCAACCACATCAGCTACGGCCAGGACTGGCGTAACTCCTACGCAGTGCAGCCCCAGAATTTCTCCGGTGTGTGGAGCAGCGTGTTAGGCTGCGGTCCAATATGAAATGCTTCATACAAAGTATACAAGCAAACGGGTGATTCATGAGAACCTGATGGTGTTTCCTGGTTCAGATTCGAATTAAGTGGAGTTTGTTTAATTTAGCGAATTCAGTAGAGAATTAGTCAGCTCTAATGAATGACTTTCAACTATTCTAATTAATGATTATTCAGCTATTATCATTTTAACTCAATTCTGGAGTTTTGTTTGCTGTTTTTGTTTGTAGTGCAGTGCTGGTGTGTTTTCAGTGTATATCTGCAGTCTTTGATGAAATTATTTTGGGCATTTTTTCTTCTATGATTTAGGGAAATACATTTTTTATGAATTCATTTTAAATATTTCTATGTAACTTTAAATTATTTTTATTTCAGTTTTAGTATTTTTAGTATTTTAGTCTAAACTTGTTTTATTTCAGTTAGTTGCCAAGGCAACATTTCTAATTTTAGTTTTTTAAGTTTTAAACTTAAGTTAACTCTGTTGTATTTGGTAACATTTGTGCATTTTGTGTCAAATTTAGGAATAGAAGAGAATATTGTTTTTTATTAATTTGTTTTCTAATTAGCTTTAATTTATTTTATTTCAGTTTTAGCATTTTTAGTGCTTCAGCTTAAGTTGAGTTTATTTCAGTTAGCTGCCAAGGCAGTTTTTCTAATAAATTTTTTTTAATATTTTTTAATTTAATTTTAACAAATTTATTTAACTTACATTATATCTGTTTTATTTTGGTTATTTGGTGCATTTTCCCCTATGATTTAGGGACAGAAAAGCAGAGAAAGATTTTAATTTATTATTTTTAATTTATTTAATTTATTTATTTATTTATTTATTTCAAATATATATATATATATATAATTTTTATTTTTTTTAGTATTTTTAGTATCTCAGCTTAAACTTGTTTTATTTCAGTTTAATTTAAATGCCTTGTTTTAAATGCCAGGGCAACATTTCTTATTTTCAATTGTTTTTCGGTTTTAGTTTTAAGTTATATGTGTTGTATGTATTTAGTTAAATTATAATTTTTTTTTCCTGATTTAGGGACGGAAGAGCAGAAGAAGTTGGTGATTGGTGGAGAGGTCGCCATGTGGGGTGAATATGTCGACGCCACCAATCTGAACCCACGCCTGTGGTATGAAAAAATACACAGACAAGATTATAATTCATATTATTATTATTATTTATACAGAATCTTCCATATCTTTGTGATCTTTGTGAAGGCCGAGAGCCTGTGCTGCAGCGGAGAGGTTGTGGAGCGATGAAGAAAAAACCCTGAACGCAGATCTGGCCTTCCCTCGCCTGGAAAAGTTTCGCTGTGAACTTCTAAGGTATTGGAAATATGTTTGTAATCATTCCTTATCAACCTCTGCTTCGTTTCAGTGGCACAGTGCACATTCAAAATGAAATATTTAGTATTATTAAAACAGATATATGCTTTATTGCTTATATATATTGTATAAGAATACTATTCAAGTATATCAGAAGAATTTAGTTTTAAAGAGTTAATTGTTTTTACCATTAAAAAGCACTTGCTGTTTGTGTTTCCGCAGGCGGGGTATTCAAGCGGAGCCTCTGTTTGTAGGTCATTGTAAACATGAGTATGATGGCCTGTAAGTCCACTAAAACTGAAGAGCGATGTGTTTATGCACTGCGATATTGCTTTGGAATTTGCACAATACTCTCTCTATTTTTTTTTGTTCATTCTAAAAAATTAATTAATGATCATGTAAATTGACTTTTACAAAAGAAAATGTGAAATTTATTAATAAAGATCTATTCAAGAATGAATTAGTTGTGTATTACGTTACAAGTTAATCTTCTTTTTTAATAATAACAATATTATAAACATGAATATTGTATTTAGCCCTAAATTGTATTTGGCCCCAAAAAAGTATTTGGACACTGAAGTTGCACTTAAAACTACTGTATATAAAACAATCAAGTCATTACCGTTGTGGCAGATGTAAAATGCATATCTCATTTCATTAACAAAGGTTCAGTTTGGTCCTGATTTCCCACATTTGGAGAGTATGAGGTAAACGGCTGATGTAAAGTACCTACACATTTAATGAAATCTCCTGCCACTGCGACACCAATCCCGTCTCACAGCCGCACAGCAGCAGATCCTATTAACACTGATGGGCTTTATACACAAGATAAAGTAGGACAGTGAGAGGTGTGAACGTTGTTAGTGTAGCTGCAAAAAGCAAGTGCAGTCAATGTTCTTTTAGTATATAGCATCTATAATATTTTATTACATTTTGTTTTTATTTGTACATTTATTTTACATTTAAGTAATATTGTTATGTACTTTTGTTAATTTTATTTTATTTTTAGTATTTCTATCTACCTTTCATTTATTTTTACTTCGCTTTTTAATAATTTTAGTACTCAAGTTTTTCATCCATTTTTTTCAGTTAACAAAAACGTGTAATATTTTTAGCTTTAGTTAAAAATAACAACACTGCCTGGAACATTCCTTTAGCTGTTTATTTATTTATTTTAATTTATTTTATTATAGTGAATTTTAAGGTCTTTAATTTTTTTTTCTCACTCATAAAGTAAATACATTATACATTTTATTATAATTATATTAATAATAAATAAAATGTTTTTCTCTCTATCTGTGTATATATACATATATATATATATTACATATAATTATATATGTATGTATATATATATATATATATATATATTATATATTTTTT
>NW_015551077.1:915972-917812 GCF_001515605.1 Sinocyclocheilus anshuiensis | reverse complement strand
TATATATATATATATATATTATACATTTTTTATTTCCCGTTCTAAAATTATTTAATATCTAAATTAGCCTATATTATATTGTATTTAAATATTTAAGAATTGTAGTAAATAAGATATTAAAATATTCTAAATAAAAAAAATGCTATTTTAAAAAATAAAATGAAATTAGAAAATATTGTATCAGACAAAATATTTACTGTTTGTATTTTGTATAAAGAAAACATGTAAATGTTTATTTCAACAGCGGTTATTACTGAGAGTTAATTTTTTGTTTTAATAGCAGCTTGATCCTTTTTTGGCGATTCAGCAGCAAGTTGCACGCAATGAATAAGCCTCCCGATCCCTTGCTCAGCACTAACATGGTCTTTTAACTTAAGTCCTCCTAATGTTTAAGTTACTTGCCAAAATGAGCTTACATGCCTTTGATATTTACTTAGACAATTGATTTTCTCATTGACGGGATTATGCGGCTGCTGGCAGATGGCAGGGATTGGTTAATCCCAGAAGGCAGTGCTGCCGCCCCGTTTCCACCTGCCCTTCTCTGTCCCGCTGAATCTACATGACCAGACTGACCCCTACATGACCTTTACTTTTTTATGGATGTGTATGTGTGAGACAATGATAACCTGGAATGACCTGGAACCGTTTGAGGACTCAGAAATATATATATATATATATATATGTGTGTGTGTGTGTATTTATGTATCCATTTTTTATTTATTTATTTATTTTTATTTATTTATTTATTTATGTTTAGCTTTTTTTGTTTGGTTCTGTTTTATTTTGTTTGTTTAATGTTTGTCTTTTGTTCTTTTTTGTTTGTTTTTGTTTTTTGTTCTGTTTTGTTTAATGTTTTTTTTGTTCAAGTACTGTGTTTATATGGTAGAAGTGTCTCATATTAAGCATATCTTGCACATATTAAAGTGAAGATAAAATATCCTACAGAGTTTGTTATTTAGCTTTAAGTAATTAGTTTATTGTTTTTACTTCAGTTTTAGTAATTTTAGTTCTTCAACTTTAACTTTTTTATTTCAGTTAACTGCCTAGACAACATTTCATCAAATAATTTTTTCATAACATTTTAAATAATACTTTTTTAGTTAATGAAAAATTATCAACCAATATCAACACTGCCCGAGACATTCTTTTAGCTGATTTGTAAATTAATTAATTAATTATGATTGGGAATTTAAAGTTCTTTAAAAAATGTTTTAAGTAAACTTGTTCCCATTCATTACAAACAAATGAATAAATAAATTATAAATATATGATATTAATATTACATATTATATGTTCTTTGTGTGTGTGTGTGTGTGTGTGTTTGTGTGTGTGTTTGCGTGTGTGTTTGTGTGTGTGATATTAATATTACATATTATATGTTCTTTGTGTGTGTGTGTGTGTGTGTGTTTGTGTGTGTGTTTGCGTGTGTGTGTGTGTGTGTTTGTGTGTTTGTGTTTGTGTGTGTGTATGTTTGTGTGTGTGTGTGCGTTTGTGTGTGTGTGTGTTTGTGTGTTTGTGTGTGTGTGTTTGTGTTTGTGTGTGTGTTTGTGTGTTTGTTTTTGTGTTTGTGTGTGTGTGTGTGTGTGTGTGTGTTTGTGTTTGTGTGCGTTTGTGTGTGTGTGTGTTTGTGTGTTTGTGTTTGTGTGTGTGTTTGTTTTTGTGTTTGTGTGTGTGTGTGTTTGTGTTTGTGTTTGTGTATGTGTTTGTGTGTGTTTGTTTTTGTGTGTGTGTTTGTGTTTGTGTTTGTGTTTGTGTTTGTTTTTGTGTGTGTGTTTGTGTGTGTTTGTGTGTGTGTGTGTGGGTTTGTGTGTGTGTGTTTGTGTTTGTGTCTGTGTGTGTG